>NC_079166.1:58489330-58639330 GCF_947568905.1 Ostrea edulis | reverse complement strand
GGCCCCCCCCCCTTCATTCCTACACCCATCAGGGTTCAGATGAGTTTCCTGACTTGTAAACATAGATTGTGTTATGGCTCTAATTCACTATTAAATTTTGTCTTCCCGTTGTCATGTGATAGCAAAAATGTCTTTACGTGGATGTTAAGAATTTTATATTGGGGAAACAAGTTATCTGCTTCGGGCTCACGTGTGGATTTATAAACAACATAATTCAAAGCAAATACGTACATTTTACTTTAAAATATGTTCAAACCTAAACTCAATAATCCAGTTCAACTTTTCATAATGTAGCTGTTACAGTTTTCCCGCATTGTTTTATTATGATGTCACTATGAACAATACGATCTAAATAATGTTTAGTATATATTATGACGTTGAAATTTGTATAATGTTCCACTTTTTATGAAGTAACATTGCTATAATAATGTTATACGTGTAAATATAAAGCTTCTGAAGATTGGAAATGAAAGTGCTAAAGCTTTACTAAATGTCTTTTTGTTTCTTTTGAATTTTTGCCTTGGTAGTGTGTGCGACGAGTTTCTTGTTTTAGTTTATTTGCCTTGGTAGTGTGTGCCACGAGTCTCTTGTTTAGTTTATTTGCCTTGGTAGTGTGTGCCACGAGTCTCTTGTTTAGTTTATTTGCCTTGGTAGTGTGTACCACGAGTCTCTTGTTTAGTTTATTTGCCTTGGTAGTGTGTGCCTCAGGTCTCTTATTTAGTTTATTTGCCTTGGTAGTGTGTGCCACGAGTCTCTTGTTTAGTTTATTTGCCTTGGTAGTGTGTGCCTCAGGTCTCTTGTTTAGTTTATTTGCCTTGGTAGTGTGTGCCTCAGGTCTCTTGTTTAGTTTATTTGCCTTGGTAGTGTGTGCCACGAGTCTCTTGTTTAGTTTATTTGCCTTGGTAGTGTGTGCCTCAGGTCTCTTGTTTAGTTTATTTGCCTTGGTAGTGTGTGCCACGAGTCTCTTGTTTAGTTTATTTGCCTTGGTAGTGTGTGCCTCAGGTCTCTTATTTAATTTATTTGCCTTGGTAGTGTGTACCACGAGTCTCTTGTTTAGTTTATTTGCCTTGGTAGTGTGTGCCACGAGTCTCTTGTTTGGCTCTTTGTCCTTAATTGGTAGTGTGTGCAAAGTAACATTACAATGATATGTTTAGGAAAAAGTTACATGTATTTTCATTATTTTTTTATATTTGTGTCCAGTGAGTGAATTAATATTGAAATATTAAATTGGCACTTTTCTGGAATTTTGACTATTATTCTATAGAATATGATAAGCATTAATTTACCCATGCAAAGACAACACGTGAATCATAATATCGTTAATAAAGATACATTAGAATATTGACATTATAAAGTTGTTTTTGAAAAAGAATTGTTCTTCAATCAGGTCATTATAATTAGCAGTTCATAATATATTTACTGCAGTGTGGTGCTACATACTGGTTTGTAGCTTCTAAAGAAGAGTTATTAATACTACACAAGCGCAGTACTGGACTAGGGGCCATTTAAATGGGTATAAGTTGTGAAGAGGAAGATTTCCTATGCCCCCCCCCCTCCTCTTCATCCCTACACCCAGCAGGGTTCAGATGGGTTTCCAGACTTGTAAACATAGATTGTGTTGAGGCTCTAGTTCACTATTAATTTTTTTTTAAATCCGTATCTATAGATTTAGAGCTGTTCCTTTCCAGAATTTGGTTTCAATTCACAAATGGAGTAAGGAAGCAATTAAACTGTGTGTGTATTAATTATGTCATGAATATCAGATGTAATTGGCATATATTGCATAAATTACATTGTATTTATATGCAAGAAATGAATTTCATTTTTGAAAATACATGACGACAGGACCTGCGACACTGTCATGATACATCATGCGCTTCTTGAAGCATGTTAGGCTTCACGAAAAGTACGCTGGTGTGAAGAGTCGCAGTTCCTACCTTCATGTATTTCAAAACTGAAGTTTGTTTCATATATTTACATTGTACTTTCATGTTTCTCAGAATTTCCAACGTTTTTACCAGTAGTTTTCCGTAGTTCGGTGATAGGTTGATATTACCAGCACACTTATAGCTTCAAAAAATAAATATTTAACGCATAATTTGCGTAGAATATCAATGTGAATTTCTGGTCACAACATTATTATAGACTGTTAGTGTATTGGACAGTAAATATATAAGGAATTTGAATGAGTTAAAAAAAAATATACACCTTATGATCTTGCATTTTTAGTGCAGTTTTGAATAAAAAAAAATTGTGTTCAGTTTTATGATTGACTGATAACAGAGTCAGAAGTTTCAGCATTAATCAAACAATCAGTATCAAAACTCGTATAGCTTGGTTTTAGACACTGCAGACGTTGGGGTTAGGTGTAGTGATAATAATGATGATAATTAATTATTGCAAGAACTGCCATTACCACACTGTTTAGATGGTCTTATGACTCATAGTTGAAAGTCAATGTGATAATGGGCTCAATGTTTACAAACACTATATAAAGATAGTCCTCACTCACAAACACAGATAAAGTGGCAATGTTCTTAACACCACATCAAGTCTGAATCAGCTAGGGTTCCACACAAAGTCTCTTAGGGCACCACGCGAAGCCCCTCCTCCACAGGAAGTCTCTCTCCGGGCACCACACGAAGTCTCTCTCTGGGCACCACACGAAGTCTCTCTCTGGGCACCACGCGAAGCCCCTCCTCCACAGGAAGTCTCTCTCCGGACTCCACACAAAGTCTCTCTTAGGAATCCACGCGAAGTCTCTCTCCAGGCTCACGCGAAGTCTCTCTCCAGGTTCACACGAAGTCTCTCTCCGGGCACCAAACGAAGTCTCTCTCCAGGCTCACACGAAGTCTCTCTCCGGACTCACGCGAAGTCTCTCTCCGGACTCCACGCGAAGCCTTTCCTCCACACTTTCTCTCTCAGAGTACCTTTTGTGCACTCGAAATTTGAACTAGTATTAACAGTGGGCACTATAGGCAAGGATTTTTTATATTAATGTTTGAAGGTGTTTCATACCAGTTGTTCTTATTGAATTGATGTATGTGTGAATTTGCAGAAAGACACCACCATTTTCAAGTCTCGGAGAACAATGATGTGCAGAACGAAAGCTTCGTCACATTGAACAGGAAGTGACATCATGGGTTTTGGGGTGGCCGTTGCGTGGAAGTTGTAACATGGCCATGTTGAGGAGTGTGTTTGGTGGTTGTGTTTCTGATCGAAGCTCCGAGACCATGCGTCTTAAAAAGTAAGTACGAGATGTGATTTCATATTATGAATCGGGGTGTTTTTAAAGACAAGACTTTTCTTTTATGATATAGTAATTTCTTTGTACAGTACTGATTTTAGTCTGTTTAAAATTTAGATGTGTTTGACTTTGGACATAGGGACTATCTTAGTTTTCTTGTTATAGACTTGTATTTTTAATTGATTTTTTATTAAAATATTTGACTCTTGAAATCAAAAATTTCACTTTCATACATATGTATGCAGAATCTTATGAAATTAGATTCTTTAAAATTTACCTTATTTTGCCCAAAAAATCAGTATTAAATAAAAAATCTCAGAGGAAAACAATGAAGCCCCAGTGGATATAAAGAGATCTATATAAATTAATTCAGTTGATTTAATTTAATTAAGACAGAATTTCAAAAGGATGTCGGCCATCATTATAGATGTGTTATCATCACCTTAGCAGTAAACTTTATCATTAGGGAATGATTTAATTCATTTCAGTTGTAACATGGAATTTTATTGATTTTGAAAAATAATTACTTGAAACTTTCCAATAAAGGGAATTTGCATATTAACTTGTGAAATTATTTTATTGCTTGTCAGGGCAGATTCAGTATTCTTATAAAATGTTTATAATCAATATTAAAATTATAAATTTTGCTTTAAAGGTAAATTGAAAGGAATTTGGATATAAAATGTCTGTTTTATTTTACTTCATTATATACCCATCAATGTTTCGTTTTCTGATACTGTGGATTTCACAGAGTGTGATCTGATTTTCTGGATCACCACACTGGTTTTCTGATTCCATATCAGTATCCTCTGATGACGCCATAATGCATAAACGCAACATATTGATGATTATCGTGTCACAAACAAAAGCATGTGTTTCACTCTACGTCGGGGGTTCCGATAAATTGGATTACATTTATTATCTTATAAATATAGATTTAGAAGTACAGAAGGGGATATATAATAAATGTATCATTACTACATTAACTTGATCCGAAGAGTGGGATCACGTCTCATTGACAGGCATGGATCATCAGATCAAACTCGACGCTTTGCGTCTCATTTGATCTGATGATCCACGCAAGCCAACTCGACGTGATCCCACTCTTCGGATCAAGTTAATGTAGTAATAATATAAGCGTACAGTTCACACAGAGTCTATAAATCAGTTTTATTTTGTTGTACAGTAGATACAAGGGCTAAGTCTGTTTAATTAAACATGTTAAATACAATGATTTACGTGGAATTAATGATGATTCAGAGGCAGAGTTATTTATCCCTAGTGCAGTATTTCAGTCTTCACAGTTGTATGTGTTCAGTTGAAACAAACATGTGCTTGCATGTACAGTGGAGCCTCGTTAATCCGGACACTTTGGTTTCCAGCAAAATCGTTCGGATAAATGAAGTGTCCGGATAACTGAATCGCATATTTTTATCTTTACATAAGTAACCAATATGCTTACGTTATTTATACATAGTGAATTAAACACATTCTATCATTGGATTTAACCATTTGCATTAGTAAATAAATCATGATAATGTTAACATTTACATGAAAGGTGAAGTTAACGAACAGCGTTCAATCTCATAACTCCTATGAGCAATACATTCCAAAGCTCTAAAATTGAAATATACGTGTGCAGTTTATTTGCCTATGCTTACATTGTACATGTTTATTAGCACTACAAATAAATATATAAAACTGTGAACCGTATGCACTAAAACAAATAATGAAGCACTATATGTAACTGTAAATAAATAAATCATTAGTAACTAACATAATCATTTACACTTCAAACATTTCATCATGCTTTTACTTCTTAAAGAGGCCGGCCATTTCCATCTGTCACGATTCACGGGGTCGGCATGACACACATTACACAACACCTAATTAAAGGGAGGTGTTGGCGGGGTATAGGTAATCGCTTCAATTAGCCAGTTTGGCTTGTTTTCTTTATAATTTACGCCTTGCTAAAATTGTCCGACACAGACCTTCCCTCAAAAAAATTACCGTCCGTATTAACGGTACAATTTTCAATGCATTTTAAAGTTTTATAGTAAAAAATGACCGTCCAGATCTGGAACGCGAATTTCTAGATTAATGATGCAAAATAACGCATAAAAATTCCGTTCCCTAGAAAAATCGTCCTGAAGGTGAAGCGTCCGGACTAATGACGTCCGGATTACCGAGGCTCCACTGTACATCACATCACCAAATGATCTGCAGAATTGAACTGTGTTTTCTATAAATGTCACGAAATAATCAACAAAATACTGCAGAGTTGTTTTAAAGAGTTGTAGCTATTGTTAGACAATTGTTAAATTAAGGAGAGGAGTGCTACGCTAGAGAAATTTGATATGGATGAAAAGTGGAGGATATGTGCAACAATATTTTGAAATTGAAATCTTTCAAGTTAACCTTATTTAGTCAAAAAATGCTGTTTTAGTAGAAAGCAATCTGAGAAAAATTTAAAACCCCTGCTGGACTCGAACCCGCGACCTACAGTTCAGCAGTCGGCATGCTAACCTACTGAGCTACTCAGCTAGGCGATGATTTTTTTAAATGAATAGACAAATATTGCTGGTAATAATATTTTCATGTATGTTTTAAAAGGAAGTCAGCCATTATGACAATATAGAGTACTTCCTTAATTGCAGGTTGAAATTCGGTGCCCCGATATCTACAGCGCTGAAGAATGGCTACCTTCCCATCCCACTGATGGTTTGTTTGTTTGTTTCATTCTTTTGTACAGTTTTGTCTTTCTTTTAAAATTTATTTTTCCTGATAAAGCCTTTTTAGCTCACCTGAGCTGAAAGGTCAAGTGAGGTTTTGTGATCACCTGTTTATCCATCTGTCTGTCTGTTATCTTTTAACATTTTTTACTTCTTCTCCATAACCACTTGGCCAATTTCAACCAAACTTGGCACAAACCATCCTTTGATGAAGGTCTGTTCAAATCAAGGGCCATGTCCCCTTCGAAGGGGAGATAATCACAAAAATGCAAAAATAGAGTGGGGTCATTTAAAGATCTTCTCAAGAACCACTGGGCCAGAAGACCTGAAATTTACATGAAAGCTTCCTGACATAGTGCAGATTCCAGTTTGTTGAAACCATGACCTACGGGGGTATGTTTGAGCCACAATAGGGGATCAAAGTTTTGCATGCGAATATATAGGGAAAATATTTTAAAATCTTCTCAAGAACCACTGGGCCAGAAAAGTTGACATTCACATGAAAGCTTCCTGACAAATGCAGTCTCAAGTTTATTAAAATCATGACCCCCAAGGACAAGGGTGGGGCCACATTAAGGGATCAAAGTTGTACATGTATATAGGGAAAATCTTTAAATATGGGCCAAGGTGACTCAGGTGAGCGATGTGGCCCATGGGCCTCTTGTTCTAATTATGGCCCCTGGGGTAGGGTGGTTACACAATAGGGGGATCAAAGTTTTATATGTAGATATGTGAAAATTATTTTAACATCTTCTCAAGAACAATAGAACCATGATTAGTCATATTTTATGCAAACATTCCTTGGTAGTGTATAAAAAGTTTTAAGGATCTTCATCTCAACAACATCAATGATCATGACTATGATAGTAATATTGATGTGTAAGCATATTCATGTAGTACCAGGGATAGTGTGGGATGACAATAGAGGTTTACATGGGAATGTACCGGAAATTGATTTAAACGAGAGATATTTTTAGGGGCCAAAATTTGTCCCCATTCCCAATGCTGAAAGCAGTTCTTTTTCCAAAAAATTACATTTAAAAAATGGAAATCAAAAACATTTTGTTTGAGTTTTGTTAAGAACTTTACTCGGAACACTTTGGGTATTTAGCAGGTCCATGAATTTCCATTTTTTTTAAACATTAAAAATAGGAAATTAAAGTTCGCTTAAATTAGTAGATAATAACAAATAGTTTTGCGTTTTAAACTTTTTAAGATTTGTAAGTGTTTTCCCCAGTATTAATGACCTTGGCCAGATTAAGAATGATGTTTGACCTTGTGACTTCAGTGTTCAAAATTAACCATAGACCGAGTCTTTGTCAAATGACACCGGTCTATGCCAATTGTAATTGGGATAGACCAAATTGTCTATACTGATTTTCTAGATTTAAAGCAAAAGAGTTATCCCAAAAGTCGACGTCTGATAAACGTTATGAAGAAAGGAGGACATTGTTCTGGAAATGGAAAGAAAATATGCTTTCTAAGTATACATTAGAAGTAAATAATAATGTTTTAAATTTGTGGGTTTTTTTTTTTTCCAATATTGTGGTATGTGCCAATTCGATGAGGTCTATGTCATCTTTGACTATGCCAAGTTTTTAACTGATTTCGAACAGTGTGACTTTGACCTTGGGGTTTGACTTAGTCTAAAAAGAAGCCTTACCTATTCAGTATCTCCTGAACTATTTAAGGTACTGCTTTCAAAGTTTGTGTGTATATTTATTATGGCAAGGTCATCATTTCATACCCGGATATTTGGTCTTGTGACCTTGACCTTTTTCAGAACAGAAAGGTCATTATAGTGATTTTGAAGTTGAAGCTAGCATCCCCCATGTTGTGTGAATTTGAGTTTGATTATATCGTGACCCTATGGGTTAGGTTAGGGTCACAGTTGTGGGTCAAAATTTTTCATGGGAATAAAAATTAGAATTTTAAAATAATTTAAATCACAACAGCTGAACAATACCAAGGCCAAGGTGACCCAGGTGAGCCCAAGGGCCTCTGGTTTCAAGATGACACACGTGTTTATGTGGACTGTTAACAATTGAGTGCAAATTGTGTTTCTGATGATCTGCTGGATGATTTTCTTTTCTTTTAAAGTAGAGCAACAGTAGTGAAATGAACAAAAGAACAAAAATACCATGATTTATATATGCACATTCTGTGTTAGCTACCATAATGTAACTCTGACTTTAAACTTTCTTCAGGAATATCAGAAAGTTGTAGATAGCACTCTTTACGTAAACATTTCGTTTCTGAAAAGTTGGAAGTGCTCGACTGTATCAGAATGATTTTGATAAATGCATTGTATGTAAAAGTTTTGTTCATCTTTAGGATTGTAGGAACTTTTTAGGTACATTGTATTGTTACATTATGATTGTGTTAATTGTTTAATCATCATGATTGTAGGAACTTCTGGTGTATATCGCCCATGAAGGAATGAACACCGCTGATTTGTTTCGTCGACCTGGAAACCCTCGCGACACCCGACGTATTGTCAAAAGGATGTCTGAAGGCAAACCCGTAATCTTCCAGAATTATAATCTGTACACACTAACAACAGTCGTCAAGGTACGCAATTAACTCAAGATATGCAAATAAGTCAAGATATGCAAATAACTCAAGGTACGCAAATAAGTCAAGATATGCAAATAAGTCAAGACATGAAAATAAGTCAAGACATGCAAATAAGGTGGTACAGGAAAACTAACTTGTTATGAATCCACACTTGCTAATATCTATATACAGTGAAACATCTCCAAACCGGCCCCTCAGAATACCGGTTCTCCCTGAGTATCGGTCGATTTTCAAAGTCCCGGCAGAAATCTTTCCTTACAAAGAAATTCTTACAAAACTGAAAACCAGACAGCGGCCACTTTTTAAAGTACATTTATTAACAAACATGTGTAATTTACCCTTATAATACTGGTCACTTTTTGAAGATGAGAAAATTTTGGCCATAGGGTGATCAAGACAGCCAGGTGTGAAAAATGAGAAAATTATAGACTGGAGGTGTGAAAAACACAAGTGGCCTCTACAGAGTTCTTGAAATTTCTTTTAAAGTGTCGGACATTTGGTCCGATACTGTTAGAAATAGTGTCAGCCTAAACAAAATTTTGTCAGTCCAGAAAAAAATTCTCGTAGTTCCTCATAACTGATTCCTCACGTTTACGTTTCAGTGTGTTGCCGGATTTAGCATCGGTTTGAAAATTTATGGGCCACATGGCCGCCATTTTCCCCGGTAAAAAACAGACTTTGATCCTGATCTTGTATCGGCCATCAGGACCGACAATTTAGTAACTTGTGTCGGACATTTACTACTTTTATCGGATAATCCGACATTACCGACACTTTTCAAGAACTCTACCTCTGTAATTTCTATGGTTTACTTGTGCAGTCAAGGGTGTTAAGTGACACTTGGCTAATCCAAGTGACCCTTCCAAATTCCTGTACAAAATGTAATAAACAGATATTAACATATTGAATGAATGCAGTATCAAATGCCATAATGTTGCACCATACTATCATAGGGATATAAGCAGTAGTTAATAAAGAACAAACCCATGACTGTAAATGATAATTATCAAAAGATGAATTAATTTTCTTGGCTTCCATGGACTTAAAATTCCCAAGAAATATTAAAATTACAATTTCATATTTACTACTGTACTTTTTAAAAACGTCAAAACAAATTTGTTAATGACTTAAGAAATGAAACAATTCTTTGTTTGATGCATGTATCAAACGAAACATAGGACGGAAAACTTCATCAATGCGCGTGTTTTCTTTATGTATCTGTTAAAGGTTTTCAGTTTAAAATTAAATGATTTCAGCGAGAATATTTCTTGTAATAATTACCTGTAGGTGCAAGTGGACTAATTTGATCTCCACTGATAATTTATCGTAGATCACCAGATCAAAGTGAACAGTACCTTCGTTGTGAAAATTGAGATAAAATGCAAAACCGGCCACCCCTCTAAACCAGATGTTTTTGGGTTTTTTTTTTAATCCGAGAGCCGGCTGGTTTAGAGAAGTTTCATTGTACAGGTATTAATATCCAAGCTTTTAGTTAGGAACTCTTCTTTGTCATGGGTGCATTTTATTTAGAACAATGGCCATTAAGTAAACAGCGAGTAGGATAAAACCATCAAAAGCTGTTTAAATTTAATTATTTCAGATGATTTCCAAATCTGATAGGTTTTAACTTATAACGATCTGTAATGTATATTTTTATGTTTTGTCTATTATCACCTTAATTGATTGGGGGGGGGGGGGGGGGGGGGGGGCATTACTTTTGCTGTTATGTTTGTATGTTCATTGTTTTGTTTGTTTATTTCTGTTTTGTTTGTTGTATGTTTCCAATTGTTTGTTTCTCTTTTTTTTTTTGTTAGAAATCATTTTTCTGACCCCTTTTTTTTTTTGGCAGAAGTTCCTTTTGCGGATCCCTGGTGGAATTTTTGGGACGGAAGGGGAGGCCACTCTTCTATCTGTTCTGTCACTGCAGCACAAGATGGAACAGTATGAAGCAGTCCATGCGTAAATATTTACATTTCCATTGTTTTTATTTTCAATATCGTTATATTTCTATTTCCAATGTTTTTATCTTCAATATCTTGACCTTTTGAATTGATAGCCATTAATTTCCTCATACAGTAAATGTGAACAATGTGCATATGATTCTTGATAAATATAGTACAATTATTTTAAAATCTGAGAGTATTCCAATGGAAATAAAAGTAAAATGTAAATATGAAAAATACATGTGAAATAGATATAAAAAATAAAAAAATACATGTGAAATAGATATAAAAAATAAAAAATACATGTGAAATAGATATAAAAAATAAAAAAAATACATGTGAAATAGATATAAAAAATAAAAAATACATGTGAAATAGATATAAAAAATAAAAAATACATGAGAGTATGAACAGCTACGCCTCGCATCAGCGTACTGCACTTTCGTTGGCGCTTCATGAAGTAAGCTGGAATAAAACACCACAGTTCATGCCCTTATGCATTTTCAAAAATAAAAATCTTTGAAATGTCACCTACATATTTCTGATGTTGACAGTATGTAGAGAGGGGGAGCAGAGATGTCAACCTACATTTTTTTAAATAATAAACAACCTGTTGGACTAAAAAATAGAATTTGAGATGTCATTGATTTATTAGTGATAATTCAAATCAGTGGGTTTTTTTTCTTTCATCATTTGTGAAAAACTGGATATGTGACATGTAAACCCTTAATGTGAAAAATTCTGCATCTATGGTCGATGATATGTGATTGCAGTGTGTTTGTATTGAATCTTTCCGTCTTTCACAGATTCCTGATTTCGCTGAGCCGTGGTCATCAGCAGCTGGTGGCATTACTCTTTGGGATCTGGTTCACCATGATCAATAACAGTCACGTTAACTTCATGACAACCGAGGCCTTAGCCCGAAGCGTAGCCGGCAGCATGTTTCACTCCTGTGCTACAGATCCAGCGATGGTGGAACATGCGAGCCAGGTGATGCAGATTCTGATCGAGAACTTTGGTGTGGCCAGCATGTTTGGGCAGGAGAACATTGAATTCTTTGCTGAGACCACCAGAACAAGCATTCATATCAAAGAAAAATTCCGCTATCACTTCCAGTATCCTACGGAGGAAATCCTACCTCGTAAGTCTGGGTACCTCGTCAATAGTTGTTAACTTCTGGTCAACAGAGTAGTGCTTGTGCTGCATGTAACATGTCGCTACCCATTTTTTAAAACCTATTTGTTTTACTGAATCTCTTAATGTATGTATCAGATTAGTTTCCCTCTAATACCCCAAAAATTATCTGGAATTATCATTCATTTTATTTTACGCTTGGCAAAATTAATCTTTCAATTCTCTGGACAAAATTTTCAAAATTGATAGTGACAGGCATGTTTCTATTTCTTTCTTATTCTTTATGCAGGGTATTGCATATCAAGAGTTACTTTTCTTTGTTTCATTAGGAATTTAAAAATATTCTTCATCTGGGTACAAATATTCAATTTCTAAATGATTAGTAACACTATTAGGTATGAAGAAATTGTTCTTACCAACTAACTGTTCAACAATTATGTAGATTTCTATTTAATCCAAAAAATATCCAGGTAGTTCCCATTAATACCATAATGCTTATGATATTATTATTAAGGATGTATGCTACACCAGAGAAAGTGAAGGATATGTGCAACAATATTTGGAAATTAAAAACTTTCAAATTTACTTTATTTAGTCATAAAATGTAGTTTTGGTAGAAAGCAATCTGAAAAAAATTTAAAACCCCTGCTGGACTTGAACCTGCGATCTACAGTTCAGTAGTCAACATGCTAACCTACTGAGCTACTCAGCTAGGTGATGATTTTTTAAAATGAATAGGCGAATATTGCTGATATTTATATTTTCATCCATGTTTTAAAAGAAAATCAGTCATTATGATGATGTAGAATACCTCCTTAAATAGTATTTGAAATCTTTGTTATCTCCCTTCTTCATATATTGGTAAAATTCAGCAAACCCTCAGGGCTATTCCAGCAAAAAAAATATGGGGGGGGAGGGAAGGCACTTTATTTTTAAGACAGCCACCCATACAATTAAATTTTCCTCTGCTACCACCACCCATACAATTAGATTCTCCCCTGCCACCACCACCCATACAATTCAATACTTTCATTTAACGTAACAAATGGATCAACCATATGATATTTTAGAACTTAATTCTAGTTTATATTTTTAAAAATGCAAAAATTATAAACAATAAAATGTCTTTCTTTGTTGTTTCATCGGGAGATGAAGGTAGCAATCATTGCAGAAAAAACTACATATTTTGGTTTCCAATGCAATTTTGGTAGGGACAATAAAGGATGATCTCAGCATATAAAATGAAAGAAAAATGCAATTATTTTTGTATACTCTGGAAACATGTGAGTTGTAGAAACCTAAGCTCTGTTTGCTTATTATAAATGAACAGTTTCACTAGTGATGTGGGATATTGTCATATCATTTCTGGACTAGATGTGCATGTCCTTTTTACTCATGTCATGATCTGGGTACTTGTTAATTGCACAGTTGAAATAACAAGAAGTTAGGGTTTTTTTTAATGACATAAAACTAAATAAAATATGAATATATTATACCACTTTAAATTTAAATTCACATATATTATTACTCTCTTTATTACTTTTAAAAGACAAGTGTCTTATTACATCAGTTACAATATGTATACATAAAATGGCATTGTATAGTGGTGTACAAATTCAAGCAAGCAACGGAGAAGAACTTTTCAACGAGTTAGGTTTTCTCGCAACTTAAGTGCTAGATATAGATATTTCCCTAAATTACAAAGTGTATGCATATAGATTGTGACTTTTTTCCTTTGACTTTTCCCCCTACAATCTCTCGTACAGGAAACTCGCGAATATTCCATTTAAAATTTTAGTCCCAAGCATAATATTTACCCGATTTATATCGCAATCAGGCAAATTTTCCACTCTGTTAAACGTAATGGTATACCAGGTGGGAGATTTCATATCCGAATTACCCCGCACATCTCAAAGTTTGTCGAAATTCACACCTTTGGAAACAACGGTCATGATTCCCTGATCGATGATCCTTGATTTTGTTAAATAAACAACAACTCGGGTTTTGGTAATTAACCTCACACGACGCTGCATGTTAATTACACGTTAACCAATTGATAGCTTGGGTATAATAATTGATTCATAGTGCTGATTAAACAAGATCACCACCGAACTATTACCTGTGCATTTTAAAACGAAAGTGTTAGGGGCGATAATTCCCAGAATAGTCATGCTCGACTGAAATCGAAAGTAGGAATCGCGTTGTAATCGAAAAAATGTACAGTCGTTTTATAAAGGTGAAATTACACGAAAAGGTTGTGAAACTCATGATCGTTGGTTGCGTTAGACAGGTGATCGTTTAGGACAGGTACAATAGGTTGAGTAACACCTTGGAGGGGAAAGTTTTACGGTAACATTGAGTTATCTACCCATTTATCAATCTTTTTTTCCGTACTTTAGTTAATGTAGAATGGCTCCGCTTTCTTCTTTTGTAATAAAAGAAATGTAACGTGATACGTGTCCATTTTTATCATAATTCACAGGCACCCATGTTTTTTATTTAACCTGGAAGACAACCACCCATACAAATATATTTTCCCAAATCACCCCCACCCATCCAAAAAAATATCGGCTGCCGTCCCTCCCCCCATACGTTTTTTGCTGGAATAGCCCTCATGTGGAAGTATCAACAAAATCTTTATTGTTTGGCCTTATATTTACTAGTGTGTTTTAATTTTATATTAGCTTTTTTGTGTGATTGCATGAAATTGTCCACTATAATATGTATTAGTTTCTTCTCTTCACCCAGCATTCAATGCAATTATTGACTGTGTTGAAAGCTCAAGTGAGTTTTTCTCATTGAAGTTTTTTGTCATCTGTCTGTCACCTGTCTGTAAATCTTCATTCAACTTCTTCTCAAGATCCTATTTGCCAATTTTGACCAAACTTGGCAGGCACTCAGTTTCCTTGGATAAAAAGGATTCAAGTTTATCTTAATGAACTGCCATATCCATTTCCAAGGGTAGATAATGAAAGAATAATTATAAGAGGGCAGGATGTTATAATAAAAGCTAAAACTTACATGTAAATTTTCATACACATGTATAATGAAGTTTTGCTTTCAAACGAAATGGTTGATAAAGAAACGTTGATTTGAGAGTATGTAATATGACCCATGGGACCTGGCCACAACACAAGTTTAACACAAGAATGTACAGTTAAACTTCGGTGTATTAAATGTCAATAATCTCGACTATCATAGATACGTCAAAGTGAGTTGAAAATCCCAACTACATTAATTTTTCTCTATGTATTTTAACTTCAATATCTCAAACTCTCGTATATCTCAATTTTTTCTTGGCACCGTTGAGTTTGAAATAACAAGGTTTAACTGTATCACACAATTCTGTAAAATCTTCTTAATAACATCAGGGATACAGTTCGGACCATGACTGTTGGGACCAAAGTGGGTTCACAATGTTTCACAGGAAAAATTCAATTGTGCAGATGGATCCAGGAATTTTTGAATGGAAAGGGTTCTACCATTTCAAGAGGGGGTTGGGGTCCTCCCTCAAAGTGCGCTATTTTTACCTTTTTTAGCAAAATTTTCTGAGGAAAAGGGGGTGAGGTCCAACCCCCCAGACCCCCCCCCCCCTCCCTCTGGATCCGCCAGTGTGGCCCATGGGCCTCTTGATGGAGGAGGTAAATCTGTATCTTAAAGTTTTTGAGAAAGTTTTCTTTTTCTTTCATTATTATGATTTGAAGTTGCTCAAATGCACTATATGTTCAGCATTTTTTTTTTTTCAAAAAAGACCTTTCCAGTTTTGAATTATCTGTTAATTTGAAAATTTGAGTTCCAAACATAAAGTGAACCAGGGATGTAGAAATAGATGTAGCCCTGTTCATGTAATAGATTTCTGTTTAACTGCTCATTTTTGTGGAGTCTGATTGTTTGTTGTGTTTTAGGTTCAGTCATATCCAAAAATTATTGTCCTCAGAAATGGGAGAAAATGGACTGTTGTATATCAGAACTGACAACTATTCAACCACAGGATCCCATTGGATATGATACTTGTACCCCCCCCCCCCCCTCTCCAAAAAAAAAAACCCCCAAAAAACAAAAACAAAAGATAAAAACAAAATACAAGAAAACTGATCTGACCCTACAAAAATAAGTAGTTTTACTGTTCCTTTTGTTGAGTGAATTCAGTTGTTTTACTAATTATTATAATTTTTTGTTTGTTTTGAGGCATGTTAATTTTGCATGTTTTTTGCATGTTATTTAGGGAGAGAGGCATTAAAATGGTTTTGTTTATTTCTGTGTCAAGAGGCACAGAACAAAAAGTTCCACCCCGTTAAACACGGTAAGAATCATGATACTTGGTACAACTTATCTTGCACCTGCTCTTTGTGGCTGCTTAGCTACTGCTTAACCATCATAACCTCCATTTGTTTCACAAGGAATTCGTACAAGTTATCGATCAAATACACAGTATACTGTAGAAACTGCTCTTTAACTTTCTGACTCATGTATAGTTGCAGAACTGTAGCTCTCTGAGAAAATTGTTTGATATAATTAAATTTATGAGATGGCGATGCAAGAATATAATGATATAAGGCTTCAACCATGCACTTTTTTTTTCCTGTGCCGTAAATCAAAGGTTTTTATAAGGGGTGGATCTTTAGCTCTCTGATCCTTCCCATTATTTTTTCAGAGAGTTAACATTTCTGCAGCTAACTCGCATATCACGCGATCACCTCTTCATATCGTAGGACAAACAAACCTTATTTAGATTTTTTTTTAGCTCTGCACAGAAAGCTGTACTCTAAATGTGACGAGACACCAGTTGTGTGTCAGAATTAATCAGTCACTGTGAGTTTTTTATTGATGATGATTGACGAGGTTTCATTTTTTCCTACTTGAAAAATTTGATACACATTAATTTTGCATCCATTTTTCAATTGGCTGTAAATTAATTTAATTTTTACCCATACACAATACATGAAATTGTAATGGTCACCGTAGATCAGTGGTAGAGCGTTTGCTTCTTCATTGGGAGGTTGCGAGTTCGAGCCCTGTTCGTGCCATGGCTGCGTCAAACCTAAGATGTAATCATAGGTGGAGATTGCTCCTTCGCCAAACGCTCGGCATTTAGAAGTGAAAATCAAGGGTCTTTCGGATGTGACCTTAAAAACGGAGGTCCTGTGTCGCGGTAGGCATTGGAACATTAGAGAGGCCTCACTGCTACAGCTGTAAACGCTAAGCATAGGTCTGCATTCGTGGCACTTCACCTACAACTGATGATGTTTCTATCTGAGTGAGAAATAATCAATGGGACGTCAAACAAACACAATTTCCTGATGATAAGGGCAGATCCCTCAGTACCTCATACTGACAATAGGAAATATAAATGTTCAGATATCAGTTATCTTTTTATAGACTTCAGGCTAGTTTTTATTTTATGATATTTTGTTTTAGTACTCAAGGTTAACAAATAACTCAATTAACCCTGTATTATACCACTTGCACAGTTTATGAAATTCCAACATCAGCTATCCACTCTAGAGAACAGCTAATAATTACAAGAGAATACTGACAGTACTCAAGGTTAACAAATAACTCAATTAACCCTGTATTTCACCACTTGCACAGTTTATGAAATTCCAACATTAGCTATCCACTCTAGAGAACAGCTAATAATTACAAGAGAATACTGACACTGGTTATTTCTATAGAACAGCCAGTGTGTATGTATAAGAGAATATTGAGACTGATATATAGAACAGCCAGTGTGTATGTACTAGAGAATATTGAGACTGATATATAGAACAGCCAGTGTGTATGTACTAGAGAATATTGAGACTGATAGAACAGCCAGTGTGTATGTACCAGAGAATATTGTGACTAAGCTTGCAGTATTTGTCTGATCAGAATTTTACAACAATCATCTATAATGGTTTTATCAGAAACCTAAACTGGCTGATTAATGGCATACAAACTGCAGACCTGTAAGCTTTTTATGTAGACTGCTTAGAAATAGCTGTATAGAACATTATTGTTTTCATCATATAACACTAACTAGGTATTATAATCCTATATAGAGTGTATTGCTCTCATCTAAATAGGTATTATAATCCTATATATTTTGTATCACTCTCATCTAAATAGGTATTATAATCCTATATATTGTGTATTATTCTCATCTAAATAGGTATTATAATCCTATATATTGTGTATTGCTCTCATCTAAATAGGTATTATAATCCTATATATTGTGTATTGTTCTTTGACATCTAAATAGTTATTATAATCCTATATATTGTGTATCGCTCTCATCTAAATAGGTATTATAATACTATATATTTTGTATCGCTCTCATCTAAATAGGTATTATAATCCTATATATTGAGTATTGCTCTCATCTAAATAGGTATTATAATCCTATATATTGAGTATTGCTCTCATCTAAATAGGTATTATAATCCTATATATTGAGTATTGCTCTCATCTAAATAGGTATTATAATCCTATATATTGTGTATTGCTCTCATCTAAATAGGTATTATAATCCTATATATTGTGTATTGCTCTCATCTAAATAGTTATTATAATCCTATATATTGATTATTGCTCTCATCTAAATAGGTATTATAATCCTATATATTGTGTATTGCTCTCATCTAAATAGGTAATTATAATCCTATATATTGTATATTGTTCTTTGACATCTAAATAGTTATTATAATCCTATATATTGTGTATCGCTCTCATCTAAATAGGTATTATAATCCAATATATTGACGTTTATTTCATGTATTCTTGATATACATGTACATTCTAATCACGTTTAATTTCTAATTCATCAATATAAAATACATTTTTAAATGTACAGGTTATGCAACAGTTTTTGTTTGCGGTATTTGATATTATCCTTATGATTCTATTGAGCAGTGGTTGGTTGTATGTGTGTGTGTGTTTTAAACTGAATAAGGGTCTTCAAAGAATTTGTCGATCAAAATTTGAGTGAAATCTCTACTGAAGAAAAGCATTGGGTTTGTGGTCGTTCATTCATTGGGGAAAAGAGAATGTAATAGTATATATATACAAGTAAATAACTAGCATGAAGGAGAACGTAATTAATTCGTACAAATAAATAACTAGAGTGAAGGAGAACGTAATTAATTCGTACAAATAAAGAACTAGAGTGAAGGAGAATTTAATTAATTCGCACAAATAAATAACTAGAGTGATGGAGAATGTAATTAATTCGTACAAATAAATAACTAGTGTGAAGAAGAATGTAATTAATTCATATAAATAAATAACTAGAGTGAAGGAGAGTTTAATTCGTACAAATAAAAAAACTAGCGTGAAGAAGATTGTAATTAATTCATATAAATAAAAAACTAGCATGAAGGAGAATGTGATTAATTTGTACAAATAAATAACTAACCTGAAGAAGAATGTAATTAATTCATACAAATAAAGAACTAGAGTGAAGGAGAATTTAATTAATTCGTAGAAATAAAGAACTAGAGTGAAGGAGAATGTAATTATTTCATACAAATAAAGAACTAACGTGAAGGAGAATTTGATTAATTCGTAGAAATAAAGAACTAGAGTGAAGGAGAATGTAATTAATTCGTAGAAATAAAGAACTAGAGTGAAGGAGAACGTAATTAATTCGTAGAAATAAAGAACTAGAGTGAAGGAGAATGTAATTAATTCATACAAATAAAGAACTAACGTGAAGGAGAACGTAATTAATTCGTAGAAATAAAGAACTAGAGTGAAGGAGAATGTAATTAACTCATACAAATAAAGAACTAACGTGAAGGAGAATTTGATTAATTCGTAGAAATAAAGAACTAGGGTGAAGGAGAATGTAATTAATTCGTAGAAATAAAGAACTAGAGTGAAGGAGAACGTAATTAATTCGTAGAAATAAAGAACTAGAGTGAAGGAGAATGTAATTAATTCGTAGAAATAAAGAACTAGAGTGAAGGAGAACGTAATTAATTCGTAGAAATAAAGAACTAGAGTGAAGGAGAATGTAATTAATTCATACAAATAAAGAACTAACGTGAAGGAGAATTTGATTAATTCGTAGAAATAAAGAACTAGAGTGAAGGAGAATGTAATTAATTCATACAAATAAAAAACTAACGTGAAGGAGAATTTGATTAATTCGTAGAAATAAAGAACTAGAGTGAAGGAGAATGAAATTAATTCATACAAATAAAGAACTAGAGTGAAGGAGAATGTAATTAATTCATACAAATAATGAAGTAGAGTGAAGGAGAATGTAATTAATTCGTACATATAATAATAGTATGTATTTGATTGTGCCAGTGATTTTCTTTTTGTTTGGTCCATAAATAGGCCCAAATGGTCAGTATTCAAAAGTTTCTCGTTACAACTGTGACTATTGCTGGATTTTTATTGAGACTTTGACTCCAGGATGTCCTTAGCTTGAGATTTTTTCTTTGGAGGTGGGCATCTCAAATTTCGCTTTGATATGTGAAAGATAATGAACGCACATCTTTGTTTTGGGAGCTGTTTGACTATTTACTGTGCTTAGAATGTATACTGTTAAACCTGTCCAATCCAGCAGCTGAATTTTCAGGTGGAAATCCTGTCCAGGCTTATATTTGTTGCACAATCTTAAGAGTTTTAATATAATATTCCTTACACTGATTAAGTCTAACAGAATTATGTCGAATTAAAGAGGTATCACAATACAATGACCGCTCTATAATCTTATTTTCAACTATCTCCCTGACTGTATGTAAATTTTAAATGGAAGTCGGAGGTCTTAGTGTCAACAGCTGTTCAGTCTTATCATGTGAATATACTCTGTATCTTGTCACTTTCCAGCTATAACTGAGGAAAGTTTTTACGAGTCGGCATCTCGACGACTGGACCAGGAAAGGGAAGATATGGAAACGTCGGACCAGTCCCCGGATTTGCGACATTACCTCAGTCCTCGTGGAGATGGAGAATCAGCCACCAGACAACTTGCTGCATCCACTATTTCTGCTCCAGAGGTATCGCTAGTTCCCTCCCCTGGGGTCATCAGCAGGGTAGGTCATACGTCACAGTATTGAATCAATTGTTTTAGCTCAGGTGAGCTAAAAGATTTAATTAGTTTTACGCTAATAGTGATTTTGAAAATCATTAAGAAAAATAAGACATTACAGCGTTAATATAAATTCTTTAGAATAAGAAATCTATTTCTTGTGTATTGTTTGTTAATAACAAAAGAGATTTGTTGAAAATATTATCAAATAATTAAGGTTTTCATCAAGTAATCGGTTACTCTGGTACTTTTCAGAAGGTGTCTTAAAGTATTGAATAAAAATTCATTACTCAAGTACTTGGGGGGAAAAAATCATTTGGTATTTCTTTGTTGATGGTTGATCACCATCAATTTTTAGAGATCCTTCTTTCATTATCCCAGTTACTAAAGCCCTAATGTTTTAACAACAATTAAAGATATATATTAACACTACAGTCTGTTTAATGGCAGGGACATCGAAATATGGTAGCCAAAAAAATATCTAATTTAAACACAGTTCACTATGGTACGGTCTGTGACTATAAAATGTGGCGTGATATCTCTTGTCTTAATTACATGTAGTAGCAAAATGTTTTCTCCATTTCACAGTACTAATATTGATTGGTTTGACAACGCTAATAATAGCCGTGTTTCGAGTTCCTCCGGAACACAGTGTTTATTCTGTGTTTAGTCACGCCGCGTCAAAAATGTTCCACAGGGTTACTTCCGGTTTATCATTGTTTACCTTTGTTTACCAACAGTCGACACTTCGTGTATTAGGCCTAGACTTAATTTTGTCGATCATCATGAAATTGAAATACACATGTAATAGTTTGGGGTGTATGCGGTACATATTTGTTTATGAGCGTTTGATAAGCTACTATTGATCTACGAAATACAACGAAAGACTTCGTCAAGAACAGAAGAAGACGATGTTGTCGTGTAACTCACACAAGGCCCAGCTGTCTATACGTGTAGTAACCGGAGGAGAAAAGGAAAAGAACGTATTAGACTCCGTGAAAACTGTCAAACAGGTAAAATGAAAATTATGACAACATTTTATATATGATTAAACAAAACACAATGTACACTGCTTCATAAAGCAGACATTATGTCCAGTACAGTCTAGGGCCTATGTGAAATAGAATTTACGTTTATACCAAATCAGGGCCAAAATGGGCATAAACATAACATATATAATCAGGTCCATTCCAAAGACTATTTCTACCTACGTAGCTATTAATAGCTACCTAGGTATTTAAAGCTACTTATAAAAAGTAGCTACTTTTACATGTTTTTAAAGATATAAATAAATAATAATTATGGCACATCTTTTAAACAGGTCAGTCGTTTTATGTATCATGTTGTGCATGTGCATGACAAAATTCGGAGTGTAAATTTAAATACTTTACGAGGGTGGAAAATGTAGAGGAAATTGCATGAAAAATCGACCCAAAAACTTTTAATGTAAGAATGCATGAATGTTAACTTTAAAATTAATAAAGATGTGTAAAACATTCTAGACTTCTTATCATGTAGCTTTGATCCTAAGCTTCTAGAAAGTTGAAGTGGGTGCAGTTATTGATGCAAATTTGAAAGTAATAATTTTTTGTCCAATATTTTTGTGGTATAATTTCATCGTCAGTGTAAGTGAATCAAGAAATTTGGTACACACCATATTGCGCCGTTCCTGCGTTTGGCCACGAAATGCAAGTAAAGGAAAAAGTAGGTAAAAAATTAATAGCTATACCTGGAGTAGGTTTAAATACCTAGGTATCTATAAGTAGCTACGTAGGTAGAAATAGTCTTTGGACTGGACCTGATAATTATTGATAAAAACATAAATAATGACAATACACAGTGAAGAGTAATATATTAGCTATAACATTATAGGTATTTGAAATAGCTTTATTAGATTGAATCAGACTGGGTTTCTAAGTGCAATGGTATAGCCATATGTGGGTGAGGATGAAATTATCTACTTGGGTATAGTCAATATGCTGTCTAATTTGAAAATAATTATTTATCAACTAATACTTGTGTTACAAATTAAGTCTTTGGAGTTTGACTTCTAATGATATACTCATGTAATTGGAAGAATTTTTAGCATGACTATTGATTGTTGTAGTCATTTTATTGACTTTTCACAATCCAGTAGGTATTTGTGATTACTGCTCATATTTATATCAATGAACAAAATATATATCTGATCATGATTAAGGTAATATTATAATTCCTTTCAGCAACATCATTTCAATTATGTGCTCATAGACTGGTCCAGCACAATCTCTGGTATAATTAGCCATGTATATATATATGCTTAATCAAGCTATATAGCTTTTTAAAGCTAATTGAGATAGCTATATAAAGCTAATATTGAAATAGCTTGATATAACTATTTCAAATGTTCTATCAAATATATTTTTAAAGCATAAAAATTGAATTTCTAAGTGAAAATATTTCATCCTTGTAATAATAATAATAATGATTGGTTTTATATAGCGCCTTTTCCAGCGTATGCTGCTCAAAGCGCTTTACAATAATCAATGTACATTATTACCCCGGCAGACCTTATATCAATCTAGAACTTTCTCAGCCTCCTAGGAAGCATACAGTGCAAGCTGCCATTACAAGCGCTAGAGCACTAACATTCTAACAATATCTTTCACTGTCTATAGCCAGGTACCCCTTTTACACTTGGGTGGAGTGAGGAAATTCATGTAAAGTGCCTTTCCCAAGGACACAATGTCAGCCCTGCCGCGGCCAGGACTCGAACCCATGACCTTTCGGTCGAGAGTCTAACGGCCTAACCACTCGGCCAACGACGCCACTCGAAACAACACACTGTAAACAAAAAGTGCTTCTTAAACTTTGTACCTTAGGAAGAATTTTGATTCAAAATTGTCAAATGTTTAGGATTATTAAGTTGTTAAGTAACATTTAACCAATCTTCACCGTTGAAGATCAGTAGAATGATATATTGGTAATCAGATTCCACATTGTAAAGTCATCATATACTTATCAAAGCTTTGACACACACAAGGTAGTGGACACACAAGGACAGTTGTCAATACAAAAGAAATTCTCTTTTCATGAAAATTCTTAAAATGTCATATGATCTATGACTAGAATAGTGCTGTGGTTAGTTCAAAGTACATGTATATTGTTATGTGCCATTGTACTTAAGAAATTTAATCGAAACTAGCTTTATAAAACTATATAGCTAAATATAGAGATTGTGCTGGGCCTGATAGATATAGCAATACAGAGGAGATCCATCATATGCATCAAAAGTTTGAAATAGGTGAATTGATTTAAATATTTATGAACAAAATTGAAACATGAAAAAAAAAAACCTTTTGTGTTCGTTTAAAACATGTTGGGTAGATTTTGAAGTTGTTTAACTCTGCTTTATACATGATACATGTTAAGTGCTCAAATGACTCTTGTGATGAAATATGCATATTTTTCAGATTGATGTCAGAACTCTGAATGCAAGCAAGCTCCCATATGACTACAATGTATAAGGGAAATCAATCCTATTAAAATTAGACCTTTCATCTCGCTCTTCGTTATGTGTTTGTCGCTTCCACGAGTGACAAACACATAACAAAGAGCGAGATGAAAGGTCTGATTTTAATTAGATTGAAGGGAAATTAGATTTATGTGCAATAAATATGGTAAGCTTTATTGATAAAAGTCATGAAACTCATACATTCAGTTTTAATATGAATTACTTCATGTATTTCCAAATAAGTTAAAATAATATTGTATGTGCAGTGAACAGAATTTTAACAAAAACATGAATTATAATTTCTGCATTTTTTTTTATTTTTTATTTATTTTTTTTACATCTTTCTCAAATTGACAAAAATCTATTATCAATATTGTGGCATTCCTCCTCTTTTTCGGGTATATGGGAACTAGATAATTTTCCATGCCTTTCACTTGAGGTCTTCAGTTTCATCATTACATCATTAATCATGTGAATGTCTGTATGCCAAACTCTCATGATGTCATGCCATTACTGGACATTCCTGAACACTGATTTATTTCAGCCACACTACCAAAATATTAGACTGAAAATTTTAAAATACACAAGATTTGAAGCAGCAAAAGAAAAGAATTAGATATGTATAACACGGGAAAAAGAAGAAATTAATTCTCACCTGTCTGAAATTAACTTTTTACTCCTTTTTAGTTCCCTTTCACTGCATACCAGCCAATAACTATTATATGCAGATCAGCCATTGTTATCAACCTGTGTATATGTATGTTGAATAAAATATGAATGAAAATTGTTGTTCTTTGTTATTCTTTTTTTTAAAATATATACTCAATAGCATATTTTCTAACACAGTGCTGAATCAAAGGGGTAGGAGAGCAAATACATAATATATAACCTGGCTCATGTTCGGCTGGTTCCATTCTTGTATACAAGTGGTTTGAGTGGAAATGTGCATTTCTGAAGTACCTTGATTGCACAGGCAATATGTATCACTTATGTTCGAATTTACTATTAAAGAGTACTCTGTGATAGTAGATTTGACCCCAAGTGATGCAATCTGTTCTTGATTGGTATCAAAAGTTGGAGCAAAGATAAATGAAAGTTCTTTGCAATAATTCAAAATTTTGCAGTGAATGAACCATCGGTATTGAGTTTGGATAAATGATAATGCAAATTCTAGTCTAGATCCGTAGGGATAGATTACCTGGTGTTCTCGTATTTTATTTAATTGAAAGATATATATTGCCCCCCCCCCCCCCCCCCCCCCCCCTTCTCACTCCCTTGTGAAATTGCTTCGTAATTTTTATGAGCCTGAACCACGAGTTCATAATTGAAATTCTCTAATATAATAATTATGATGTTTTATCATCTATTTATTGTCACATGAACACCGGCCGTTGTAAAATACATACACTGCTCAGATGTGGATGAAGGTACAGGTATACCTATTCTTAAGATTGACAAGATGTTGCAGTCTATATTATATTTTTAAGAGTCAGTACAAACCTCTTGGTTTTCATAAAAGTTGATATAAGTAAACTGGCTAGAACAATGATGTTTCTTTGTTGGTTCAGTTTTCGCGGAATGTAATAATCGCACTGAATTTCGACTGCTCGTGGTTTTCTACACAAGTGACGCCATCATTTCCTCTGCGTGAACGCTTTTCCCGGGTTTGGGAAAAGGTAAACTTTGACATCTTCCCAAGTAAATATATATCCCTTGCTATCCTTTATCTGATTTCAAACAGTTTGTGCTGTAAAATCTATATTTTGTCAAAAACAATTGTGTTACCAGTGTAAACAAAATTAACCGGAAGTACCCCTTTGGAACATTTTGTTCATATTACGTGACCGGCGTGGCTAAATACGAAAATTCCCTGGTGTTCCGGAGGAACTCGAAACACGGCTATCATATAGTAGACATTGTTACAGTAAAACATATATGTACCAGTACCGAACACATTTTAATGTATTCACGCTTACTGCGAAGAGAGAAAAAATAATGAAAATTTTATTTGATATAATGAAGTTTGGTTAAAATGAACTATTTTTTGCTGGCCCTGGAGGTTTGTTATAACTGTATTTTACTGTATATCAGAAGCATATGTTTGAATTTGACATGCAGTGATAGGTTTGGAATTTTATTTCAGAGACCAAAGTCACTAGAGGACAACCTAAATGATACAGACGACCTGCTACAACCCCGGCCCAGCCTAAGTCGATTTAATTCGGTGAAGCGTAAACAACTGGAGCGACTCCGACAACGTTCGGACTGGTTTTTAGGACCAAATACAAACAATCAGGGGACATCAGCATTATCACCCGATCAAAGCTCCCACTCGGGCTCCAGAGCCTCGTGCAACACAGATAAATTTTACCCTAAAATGTCAGGAAATTCCGTGACAAAAGCCTCCTCAGAGGGCACTGCCCTTGACTTTGTGTCGTCGGATGTAGACAGTGTGTTCTCGGATCGGAGCGAGTCACCCGCGTCTGAGCCGCTGCCCACACCGAGCGTAATCATCACCCGTGATATCATTCACAGCGACACCATTACCGACGTCTCCATGGCAACAGGTGACGTGACGATGGAGGAGCTGACACCTGGGAAGGACAATGAGGGGGACTTATGTGGCTCAGAGTACTGCTTTTTTGTTGTAGAACACAATTATGGCGACAAGGGTTCCTAGCGTCAGCACACTTTGGAACTCCTCAGCTTTTATCCAAACAAGCAGCTAAATCCACGTCACGAGATACATTGCAATACTTGTTTGTTTCCTTTTTTTTTTTTTGTATTGTGTAATAAAGCACCTGTAACTTACATGAACATTTTGTAGGAGAAATTGTGCGCAATTGTCAGCTTATATCATCATTATGAATTTTTTCTTTTTTAATGTTTGAGAAAACCCTGTACTTTTTGAAGGGTTTATCGCAAGATGAAGTGTGTGAAACAACCCCTCATCCAGTGGCTGTTGTATTGGTACCATATTGTAGTCTTATTTATATGATTGACACTTTTGTATTTGTTTTGCATTATATTCAGTTTATTTTGTTTGACAATCTGCCCCAGTCCTGCTGTGTGACAAGTCACCTATTTTGTGGGGTTTTTTTTGGCCCCCATCCCCACCCCCCTTCTGCCTGACCACTTCTCTGAGGCCTGCTGACCAAGGTCCACTCATGCCAGGGCCAGACATTGAACAACACAAAGCTTTTACTAATTCAGGTGTTTTAAATGGATTTTATTGGTTGTTTTACAGTTTGTCCTTATTTATTTAGATTTTTGCATTTTGTAAATCTTGAAATGGAACAAAATTTAAACAAGAGCAAGAATTTCTCTATCTACAGGATAGCCTCTAATGAATACTAGTGACTTTTAACTATGTGTTATTTCTCATGACACCTGCAGATGAGGGCCCAAGATAACCTTGCTTTTAATGCATCATTTTATCAAAGAGGACCACAAGGAAGCAGATTTAAAATGACTATGTAATGGATTTGTAATACTGAACTGCTCGTAATTTAGTGACACTATCGTCTTTGTAATTAAAGTGGCGCCATCTTTAACTGGTGATGCAGTTGATTTAACCTCATGTGTTCACTGACTTAATGTCCAGAACAAATGATAATTTTTACGTTTCTTGGTTTTTGGGTCATGATTTGAAATCAATGTGCAGTCAGAGCAATATCAAACTTCATTCCAATTTTGGAAGTTTATGTTCTATTTACTGTACAAATTGGATGAAAAGGTAGACAGCTTTTCTTTTTAAGTTGAAACATTCGATGAAATTCATTTCGATGCCTTAGAAATTGTAGATCCTGCCAGGAGTGTAGAAACGTATGTCCTGTGATTAACTACAAGGACTTTATCTGAGATTCAGGTGTTCAATTGTAAATATAGTCAAATCTTGAATTCGATCGGACTGAGAAAAAACATCGAGATATCAGAGGATTCGCGAGGGTAAAATACTTGGAGAATAAGTAGTTGGGACTTCTGTATCACTTCGACATACCCATGGTATTGGAGATATCGGTGTTTACATATCCATGGTATTGGAGATATCGGTGTTTACATATCCATGGTATTGGAGATATCGGTGTTTACATATCCATGGTATTGGAGATATCGGTGTTTACATATCCATGGTATTGGAGATATCGGTGTTTACATATCCATGGTATTGGAGATATCGGTGTTTACATATCCATGGTATTGGAGATATCGGTGTTTACATATCCATGGTATTGGAGGTATCGGTGTTTACATATCCATGGTATTGGAGATATCGGTGTTTACATATCCATGGTATTGGAGATATCGGTGTTTACATATCCATGGTATTGGAGATATCGGTGTTTACATATCCATGGTATTGGAGATATCGGTGTTTGAGATACTGAACTTCAACTGCATTCTGTCTTTACAATAGAGGTTTGTGAATGTGAGATAGACATGGCTGAAAGGTGTATCTATAGTAACATTCATTCACCCCGCTGATAGAGCGGTATAGTCTAATGTAACAAGAGGCCTTAGTAAATGATTTGTTGTTAAAAAGTTATTTAACGTGACAAGCTGAAGGGCTGAAAATAAGTCATTGAAAATCGGTAGCTGAAAAAGTAGCAGCAAGTCGCAGTTGGTTTGGAAGACAGATTGACAGACAGACAGATTGACCGACAGACAAGACTGTGATCATTTACATTGCAAGGATCTTTGACAACAGTCTGTAGATATTTTTTTTTCAAAACTATAAATTTTGACAGGTACTGAAAATGGATGTTGAACATAAACTTTTGTTTGTTCCAGCTGAGATGATTTTTTGCTAGTCCCATTGTAATGTCTTTTGACTGAATTTAGATGTTTGTTATATTTTGTGTTTGTAATAAAGCTTTAAGTTGTCATCACCATTTTATGTGTATATATGTACTAGCTTCAATTGCCCATCTAGTCTAGTCCGCTAATGCAGGACTTCATATTTCTTAAAGTAGAACTCAGATGTGACTAAAATTAAAACTTATGTGGAGTGGGGATATTTTTTATTTTTAGCATGAACAACCCCATTGGTCTTCAGTATTTCTGTTATATAATGAATTTTTAAACGTTTTATCCGAGTGCAATCAGAATTCATGAAGTCATCATTACTTTATATAATCGCAGTGTTTTTATTTCTAGTGATACAATTCAGCATTTTATAAAGAATTTTTTCATATAATGTGCAATTTTTTAAGAAAACATGAACTGTCTCATAAAGTGTTAGAACTATACCTGCCGTTATGTTTAGTTAAGAGAAAGATTGTCCCTATGTTTATTTACAGATGCTGATATGCTATATAGATGTCCCCTTTAACTTTATTTTTATTTGTAATGCTGCATCGTAGTTTCCTTTGGTTGAGTTTTATGAAGAAATATTCAAACAGTGTGTTGATGCTAGTGTACCTATGTGTATTTTCAATGTCTCTGATAAATATGAAACATCAACAGAGAACAAGATGGAGATGAAGTGTTGTGTTTTTATTTTTTGTAAGATGATTAGTCATTCCTTTGTTATGTGACAATAAGTTAAGCAGATGTATTTCAGTGCAATAAGCATATTCTTTGTAGTGTTTAATTTTTGTTATTAGAGTGGACCTTTTTATTTGTACATGTAGTACTATGTGCTTTTAAGCAGTGAATAATAGCCACACGTCTAGCTTCTTCAATGAATGCTTTATGTCTATTTCAATGCTGTACATCTAGCTAAATACTATCCGTCTAGCTCCCTCTATGAATGCCGTATGTCTAGCTCATTGCTGGACATGTGGCTCCCTCTATGAATGCTGTACGTGTGGCTCCCTCTATGAATGTTGTACGTGTGGCTCATTGCTGTATGTGTGGCTCCCTATATGAATGCTGTACGTGTGGCTCCCTCTATGAAATTCATACAACGTACAGTCTAGCTCTTTCTATGATGGCTGCTTTGGTTATTCCTTATGTGTACTGTTTCAACATACAAGTCCAATGGTTTTTATAAAAGTTTGTAGATAGTTAAAAATAATGTCATGATGTTTGCACTCAAAATAATTATGGACTTCTCTGGAGTAGTGAATGTCTGGAAAAACTCGAGTTTTTGACCGACATAGTTAACTGAAAAATTGCAGTGGACTTGAAATGTCGAGTCAAGTTGTTTGTGTTGAATGTAAGGTCATGTGACATACAAATGTTATGTGTACATTGGTTCACAACTTTCATTTATGCATAATATTTCTTTCATAATATTTTTTTCATTCGTTCATGAATAAATTATAACAGAATTCGGCCTCTTTTTTTAAATCTCTGTCATGTAAGACCGGGAAACGTTGAACACAAGCTCCACCCCTCCATTTTCAGCTCACCCGAGTCAGTCAGGTGATCTATTTCTATCTGTTTTTATCCATCGTGTGTGGTTTGGAACATTTTCAATTTCTTCCTTGGAACACCTGTACCAGCCATTGAGTTTCATTCAATATTGGTATTTAACATCTATGGGTCAAAGGGAACAAAAATTGTGAATTTCACGGTCCCTGCCTCCCCTGGGCTGAAATTAATGTCATCGTCAAAAATCTTTACTTCTGGACAGTCATCCTATAGAATTGATTAAAATGAGAAATAAGCTCTATACCAACAATCAATGAGATGTATGAATATGAGTTATCGACTTTAAAGACCCTTACAAAGAACGATGTATTGCTGGATCCAGTAAATGCTCATAGCGAAAATATTAACAGCTGTGGAGTAAAAACGCCAAGATATTGTGTCACAACATAAGCCATAATTGGTGTAAATCAAATGTGGATTCTAAAAAATTCTTAAAAACTTTTGGTAAATTTGAAATCGCAAAACTTTCTCAAATCAACAACATAAAAACGTACGATTTTTCAACACTTTACACGGCCATTCCTCATGACAAATTAAAGACTAGACTTTTTGATATAGACAGTTGCTTCTTCCAAAAAAAATGGAAAACGGAAATATTCATATCTAGTGATATATATGTCAACTGATTCGATACACAAGAGCTTGTTCTGCGTATGATAAGTTTTTAAATCGAGGCAGGCTACTGACAAACAAGTTGATGGTGCAGGGGTTCAACAGTCTCCTTTAAAGTCAGCATTTCGCAAATTTTATAGTTATTGTAATGATTGAGTTTTCCAATACAACCTATCATTGGGTCAAATGCTGTCTGACGTGTTTCATACCTATTGTTAGGTTGTTCTTGGCACACTGATTTTTACTACGGATAACTCCGTTTACCTGATCAAGATATAGGGCTCACGGCGGGTGTGACCGGTCGACAGGGAATGCTTACTCCTCGGCACCTGATCCCACCTCTGGTATGTCCAGGGGTCCGTGTTTGCTCAACTCTTTATTTTGTATAGCTTACAGGAGTTCTGAGATTGATCACTGTTCGTTATCTTCATCTTTAAATTAGCCGGAGCAGTATCCCAGTTCGTTCGTGTGCTCAGCATTTTGTATGTTGGGTTAAAATTATGTAATTTGTACCGGAAAATTTTATACCTTTTTAAAATCATTTTGCTATAATAATCAATGCGGGGTTAGAGTAGGTACCAGCACGAAGACTCGCAGCGGTGCCCTGATATGAACATAATTTTTCGCTCCTCGAAATCGGCCTCGCTCATGCCGAGTCATGGCGGTGATGGCTGTTGCTCAGAAACAACAGGTTATCAGCATGATAAAGTAAATAGGACTTTAATGCTGCCTCCATTTCTTCGCTTCTTATATGAAAGTCATCTTATGAATTCGCCATGTTGCAGAAGTTGGAGTTCAGGTCTTGCTGTACATAGAAGGTATTTATAAATGAAACAACTGAACGGTATGTTCAATATGTTTCTGTTTTATTAATTCATGAAATTCTCGTCTATTTACAAAATAAACTCTGTAGATATTCTTATGCGTTTTTTGCTTGATTTTGTTTCTGTCAAGATAACGTTGCAGTGGTGGATCCAGGATTTCCGAAAGGGGGGGGGGGGATGTGTAAGTCAAGTATTAACCAAAATGCTCAGCCATTTTGGTTGCAAATCTGAAATTATACACATACTATTCCCATTTTTAGCTCTTCTGAGCCAAAGGCTCAAAGAGCTAATGCTATGGCCATTTGTGTGGTGTGCGTAAACTTTTTAGAAAAAGGGCTATAACTCAAGAACTCCTTGGCCAATTTTTTTCAAATTTGTTACAGGGTATCATTGGCCCAAGGGCTTTCATACATACTAAATAGAGGGATGTTACCCTTTAACAAGAGGAGATAATCAGGAAAATACAAACAAAAGTAGTGGTTGCTAAAAAATCTTCTTCTCAAGAACCACAGGGCAGATTATCACCAAACTTACACATAAGGATGAGGATATGTTGTAGATTAAAAATTGTTCAAGGCATTACCCTGGGGCAAAGGGCGTGGTCTCAAGGTCACTTCAAAGTTGACCTAAATTTAATTTTTTTTTAAATTCCTTAAATCTTAGATATTTTAGTCATTATAAGGACTAGGATCATCAAATTTTGACAGTTGATGCATCTTAGGACCTTGTGTCAAGTTGTCTCAAAAGTAGGTCACGGTGACCTACTTTTTGAATTTTGCAGGTATTTATTTTAAAATTAATTTTGATGCATATCTTGGACACTTTGAAGCCTATGATCATCAAAACTTGTCAGTTGGTGGATCATGGGACCTTGAAATGCGTCAACTGAAAAATAGGTCACCGTGACCTACTTTCTGAATTTTATGCCTTATCATTTATAGATATATTTTAAGTTGTTATTTCAAATACCGAGAGGTTTAGAATCATCAAATCTTGTAAGTTGATGCATCTTGAGGCCTTGAAACATATTTATAAAAAAGTAGGTCACAGTGACCTACTTTTTGAATTTTACAAATATTCAAATTTCACATTTTCAATTTTAGATGCATATTTTGGGCACTGTAAAACCTAGGATCATCAAACTTTGTCGGTTGATGCGTCTTCAGTCTTCGGTTTGTGTCGACCAAAAAGTAGGTCACCGTGACCTACTTTTGGTATTTGACAGCTAAATTACTATATTTCAGACACTATTTGACCTACAATCATCAAACTTTGTCAGTTGATGCATCTTGAGTCTTCGGAGTGTATCGACCAAAAAGTAGGTCACTGTGACCTACTTTTGGCATTTGACAGTTATATTTATATATTTCAGTCACTAATTGACCTACAATCATCAAACTTTGACAGTTGATGCATCTTGAGTCTACGGAGTGTGTCGACCAAAAAGTAGGTCACCTTGACCTACTTTTGGAATTTGACGGCTATATTTATATATTCAGATACTATTTGACCTACAGTCATCAAACTTTGTCAGTTGATGGGTCTTGCATGTTCGAAGGGTTTCGACCAAAAAGTAGGTCAACTTGCCTGCTTTTGGAATTGGACACCTATATTTATATTTTTCATATACTATTTGACCTACAGTCATCAAACTTTGTCAGTTGATGCGTCTTGCATGTTCAAAGGGTGTTGACCAAAAAGTAGGTCACCTTGACCTACTTTTGGAATTGGACGGCTATATTTATATAATTCAGATACTATTTGACCTACAGTCATCAAACTTTGTCAGTTGTTGGGTCTTGCATGTTTGAAGGGTGTTGACAAAAAAGTAGGTCACCTTGACCTACTTTTGGAATTTGATGGCTATATTTATATATTTCAGATACTATTTGACCTACAGTCATCAAACTTTGTCAGTTGATGGGTCTTGCATGTTCGGAGTTTGCTGACCAAAGAGTAGGTCACCATGACCTATGATTGGAATTTGACAGCTATATTTCAAGATTCAGATACTAATTGGCTTAAAATCATCAAACTTTGTCAGTTGATATTTCTTGGGTTCTCAAAATGTGTAAACCAAAAAGTAGGTCACATTGACCTACTTTTTTGAATTCTTAGGATTTAACTAAAGATTTAGAATACTAAGAGGCTAAGAATAGAAATGGTGGGGTTGTACAATTTATCAGAAGAGCGATTCTAGGCCCTTGGGCCTCTTGTATAAATTTATGGCGAAAATGGAGAGGGCCTCTAAATCCGTCACAACATTGCTTGAGTAAACGGTGTCACAAGAAAGACTGATCACGTGACTGACTTCATGTTAATCGAAATTGAATGCCAATTTCATTATTATTGTCATATAAGGAAATACATTGGGAAATGTAAATATAATAATATGAAAGTATCCTATTCAAATCCCTGAACCATGACGGGGTGTTGCACCTCAATTGGGGATTAAGTTTTACAAATAGCACATTTCATAACTTATATAGGAGAAAAAGCTTTTAAAATCTTATTTTCTGAAGCTGCAGGACCAGGGTTGAAATCAATAGGCAGTCATATTCAGGTAGTGTAATCCACGATTTATCAAATCAATGACCCAAAGGGTTAATGATATCAGCAGACAGTCATATTCAGGTAGTGTAATCCACGATGTATCAAATCAATGACCCAAAGGGTTAATGATATCAGCAGACAGTCATATTCAGGTAGTGTAATCCACGATGTATCAAATCAATGACCCAAAGGGTTAATGATATCAGCAGACAGTCATATTCAGGTAGTGTAGATTTACGATTTATCACATCAATGCCCCAAAGGTAGATTTTAAGCAACTATACGGATTCAAAGTTTTATTTGGGGATGTATGAGGCAAATTCCAAAAGAGGAACAGAATGATGAGAAAGATATGAAACCTTGAAGGTAGTTTGTTTCAAGTTTGAGCCATGGTCCTTGGAGGTAAGTTGGGCCACAATAGGGATCAAGATCTTACATGACAATATATGCATTAAAAAATCTGTAGAATTAATATTTTCTTAAGAACCACTGACCATGGCTAGTAATATTAATAAGCAAGCATTTAAATGAAGTGCAGGTTCATGATTGATCAAATGATGGCCCCTGAGGCTAGGATGATATAAGGCAAAAATTTGGATTCAGATCAAGAGTTACAGGATCACAGTAAATCATATTGCTATGCAAACATCCCCAAGGTGCGGACTGGAGATTTAAAAAAATCTTCAAATTATGGACCCTGGGGTTTAGAATGTGGCAAGAATCGGGGATCAAATTTTACACAGTACATGGGTATAGATAGAAAAATCATGTGTAAATTTTATGTGCATAGAGGTCCAAGTTTATCCCATTGAAGGCTTATGTAACTCAATGATAAACTTGACCCCATTTTTTTCCTTTTGATTTCATAATTCTCCTTCAATGTAGAAATCAATCTACTTCCAAAAATAATATTTACTACAAAACGCAGATGCGAACCTCTTTAATCGTTAACAGTTATTCATAAAATAGTAAAGTAGACAGTTCCAAAGAACTAATTTCTCCAAGAAGAAATTTAGGAAAAAATATAGATTTGTTCAGGAATTGGAAATGAAAGCAGCTTTAGATATGCGGTGGTTTGTGTAAATAGATACACGTTAGTGTGGTTTAAAACTACCATTAACCTACAATATATTACAAAAATTGATTTTATTTACAAACAACATCTAGTTTACCATGTCATGTAATGTCTAGATGATTTAAACATTCTGAATGTTTTCATAGAAACATTTCCACTGGATGTATTCACAAAAACATTTCGTGTGTTGATAGAGCATATATACATCGGAATTGGAAATGCTTAAAACACCGTATTCATTATCAGAAATATGAATCAACCCACTCACAATTAAAAAAAAAGAATTTGTTCCTTTTGGTTGTTTTTGCAGCACGTCTTATTTTCTTATGTGAATATGCTTGTAGAGTTTTCTGTAGTGTTGATTTAAAAAATGGTCCTTTGCGCGTCACAGTATGGAACAATATAATGCAGTGAAATACAAAGGCTTGTGAATGATGAAACCATGGTGAACAGGGTGAATGTACTATATAAGGGTATATAATTGGTTTGAAGAACAAGACGCTTTTTCTCTCACTACCGTCTGATAATTACATTGAATAATGAGATACAACAACAACTCCATGGTCACAGATTCTTCAGAACCCCATTCTTGTAAATTCGCTAATTAGCGTAACCATGCATGTTGTTCTCTGTGATTAAACAATATTCGTGCATTACTACAGTTAACTTTCTTAAATGATTATTAATTTGAAGAAAAACGAACATGTTTCACAGACTAAAAAAAAAAAAAAAAAGGGAAAGAAAGAAAAAGCAATGAACTGTCCTACGCTCCCTCTGTCTCCGACTCTCTGTGTTCTTCTATCTGCATTATGTCTGTCTGTACGTCCGCCTGGCTGTCCGCTTGACAGGCTGTCTGTATGGCTGTTCATCTGTCTGCATGTACGTCCGTCAGTCTGTATGCCCGTCTGTATGTCCGTCTGTCTGTATGTCCGTCTGTCTATCTTTATGCGCCTGTCTCTTTGAATCTCTCTCTCGCTCTCGCTCTCTCTCTCTCTCTCTCTCTCTCTCTCTCTACTAAATTGTGATAATCTCTCTTCGTCTTTCTATCTTTCATTATGTACAGTGTAACGATATTTTCCTGTTATTATACATATCCTCACAATCACGAGTAACGATAATCGATAATGTTGTACAAGTATAAATGATAAAAATATTTATAAAACGAAGGGGCTAATTTGTGGTACTAAAAAAAGAGCATACCCATTACTAATCATAAGTATAGGGAGCATGCTAAACTCCAGAGCTACATATAGTGTATTCCGAATATATTGAAATTCAGGAGACCGACCAGAATTGTTCATTTTCAACAAAGTTCATTATAACCGATGTTGAACAATGTAAATAATGTTACTGGGGATTCATTCTTTACTTCATTATAACAGGTAGTTCACTGTATCAAACAACTTCAGTATAAGTGGAATAGACTGTATGTATGTTATTGAAGCTTGTATCAGTCTCTTCTTGATCTTGATAATGGAAAGTTTTATGTGGGCTTTGAATATCTGATAAACATGTATGACTTTTCGGTTCCAAGATCAAAAAGACCTTCAATAAAGAACACGTTTTACGCAATCTAGATAAGGATGTTAAATTACTACTTCTTTGTACTAGACCGTTAATCTATAAAATGTGGTGTTGTTAAAACGCGAAATAGCAAATTAGCAAATTCATTATTAAAATTCCATTTGTTCGGCACATTGCGTTATCATTTCTTTCTTACACTTATAATACAAATATTGTTCATGACACGATGTGATATTTTAAAAACAAACGAAATGTGTAGTGATTCACATCAGTTTTCCATCTTTGTATGACCTTGCTCCCAGTAACCCGAACATTTTCAGCAATCGTAGCTTCCATGTCCGGGTGTACGATGTCTGCGTCCGAGGCTATGGCGGCTTATACGAAACGCTATTTGTAGGTATGCTCTCAAGCAACATTCCCTTGTATATTTTGCTGAATTTTTCATAGGATCTTAGGGATTATGAAATATAGGGTGCATGCATTCAGCAATTAGAACATTTTATATAATTTAAGGACACTTGATACAAGCAAGAAAAGGAATCCATGGGTTAAAAAATAATTTAACTATCGATCGTAATAATGTTTTATTTTGATAATTTTATAGATTTAAGATTGTATGCCATACGGTCATTTAATTGAATTGTGTTTTCTTTATTGTTGCATTCCTCACCGCTACCCTTGTAAAGCGCCTTAGAGTAATTTGTTTTATATAAGGCGCTATATAGATGTTATTTATAATTATTATAAAATGCATTTTTATTTTGGTTTCATTTGTAACAAGAACAAATAGACTGGGAGTGTGGTCTGTGTTTGACTTATTTTTGTTTTGTTCAAATAACAGAGACTAAGAGACTGTAGTACTCCAATCCTAAATAAGTGAGAACTTTTGGCAGTTTTTTCTAATGCTAAATGATATTTAGATTAATAATGAGATGACCAAACATCAATTCTTTGTAAGTTTTTAGTTATTTCGTATGAAATAAATCTTTTAGTTCGTCTTTAGTTTACAAGGATTCACTTTATTTTCCGTTCGGGTCAGAGTCCATTGACAATACGTATGCATATGTAATGATTTACAAATGTTTATAAGCCTTCTACCAAATGTGTTGACTTTGTTGTCCATAGTTGCTCTTGGCCGAGGTTCATCATCTGGTATATAATTCATAACCTCCGAAATATGTTCATTTATTTCAGAATATTGGACATCACTTTCTGGGTAATCTGGCAGAGATCCGGTTCTTGCGTTGAAATCACCGGTAATTACAATGTTTCTCCACATGTTATTCGCAGGATACCAGAGCATGTATGAACTTTCACCTTCAATAAATCGATCATGAATGAGGCAAACCGATAATAAGGTATACCAGGTATAACACTATAATCAAATTCAAGTTCGATTATCTTCAAGATATATGTATCTCGTTCAATTAAACGCAAGTTCGTTTGGAAAGGCTGTTTGGGGGAAACTATTGAGAAAATGATTCATCTTGTTTAGTGCTGTTTAAGGGATGGTTGGGTGGTTGGGGTATAAACCTCTTATTAATTGGATAGACTTTTAAGATCGTTTGTTAAGATGGTACCCAGACAAATGTAATGGTTTGAAAAGTTATATCATAATTCTCATATTTTTATTTCCGAATTGGATGTGTGTGTTGTTGCTGTTCTTATTCCTTTCTGTTTTTATTTCATTTTTGTTTTTTGTGAAACAACATTCTGTCATAGGTGGGTGTGGGGTGGGGGTCAGAAAATGGCAAATCCGGGGACCGGTATTTGCTTCATGAAAGGTGAAGATAACGAACAGTGATCAATCTCATAACTCCTATAAGCAATACAAAATAGATAGCTGGGCAAACACGGACCCCTGGACACACCAGAGGTGGAATCAGGTGCCTAGAAGGAGTAAGCATGCCTGTCGATCGGTCACACCCGTATCACATCATTTTCTTCATAATAAGTTAAAATCTTAGAATGCATATGCATTAACACTTATAAACTTATGAAGTGTACATGGAACTATGGATTCTGAGGATGACTATCCGTTTTCTCTGCAATTAGAAAGAAATACACAAACTGTATATTACTTGCTTTCCCCTGTTCCTAATGAGGCTTTTGATTTGGCAATACACGGACCTTCTCATATAATAGGTAATATTGTAATACACGTTTCCGTTTACCTTCCGTTCCGTTTTCAGCTCCGCGTTTTAGCAAAATCCACTAATTGCTTGTTTCATCTATTTGAAGGAAACGTAAAAAAATAAATGAAATAAAATCCGATTAATGCCATTCTATCAGTAATTTGTCTAGATATAAAGGTTCGACGGAAACATCAGCTTTTTTTTTTATTTACCTGCTAGATTTGTTAATTCCAATATATAAATGCTTGAATTGATAACCTTCCCCTCCACCAGATTTCTGAAAGCTTACCCACAGTTCCGCAAGGAATCCATTTAACGGAATGAATTGTGAGATGTATTTGTTCTAGAGATGGAGTCTAAAGTTTTCTAGACCAGTGTTAAAATGTGTAAATAGACTCCAATTGATGAGAATTAGAAGTATTCAATAAAGTCTATGGGACAGAGATTGATTTCCCGGAGACAGTATCCCCTGGTATGCGTGCTTCTCCATTCTATGCCTCAGATAAATGGAGGATAAGATGGGTTGGATTACTATTTGAATATCTGGCTTTCATACTCATTTTTTCACAACAACATCGCATTCATTACGGACTTAATCTTATGGATTAGTAAATGGATGTGTTAATTTCAAACGTACACCGCCCGATAGTAATCTGGATCTTTGATAAATATACATGTTAATCAACTGATTTATGAATGTTTTAATTATTAATGAGGATATTCTGTTCAATAACATATATACGATACTTCACTTGGCTATCGGTAATTGAGGACATCACATGACCAAACAGCCATGATCGGAGTCAGCGAAAAAGAGCAAGGATCATTTTTATTAAAATTTGTGATGAAGACGTCTAAATATTACCTAATCCTGCTCATTTTTCTGTGGCGTTTGACAAATTGCTGCCATCTCGAGACATTTTACGCCCTATCCGGAAATGTTGTCGTCGACGCTTCGTATCTTACCATTTCCACGAACAGTCTGCTCTTGTGTGGCAGGAGGTGCAAACTTCAGAGGAAATGTTTGTCCTTCAACTTTGACACCAAGGACAAGAAATGCTACCTTAACTACAAAAGTCACATGACTCCTGGCGTTCTTCTTGATGAAAATCTAAATCACATTCGATCTTTCGATGTCAGTGTTTGGAGTGAAGTATGTTTATTTCTAAAATTGTGTTTAAAAGGGTTTCTATAAACTTTTGTTGCGGTAGTTAAGTAAGCAATTTTTGAATTGTGTTGGTATCTTTAAAAAAAAATTGTGGTAGTTAATTAAGGAATTATTGAATTTTTTTAAAAGGGTATCTGTAAAATTTGGTTGTGGTAGTCAATTGAGCAATTATTGAATTGTGTTTAAAAAGGGTATCTATAAAATTTTGTTGCGGTAATTAATTAAGCAATTATTGAATTGTGTTTAAAAGGGTATCCATAAACTTTTGTGATGGTTAATTCAGCAATAATTGAATTGTTTATTGTAGCTTTAGTCTGATGTACTAGTAGTATATGCATCAACATAACATGACATACAATTTATTGGGCATTTCTAAAAATTTCATCTGGTGTAACTTACATTCTCTGTCTATTTCACAGGAAGTCCTTTACACCGGAAGCTGCAGCAACCACAGCTGTAGACATGATCTTGTCTGTAGTGAAGGAGGAAGCGATCCCACAATGCCCTACACGTGTACACGTGACACACAATGTCAGGTGAATGATGGGTGTTCCGGCTGTATACAGGGTGAGATATTCATTTAGATGGCAAAACGTCCCTAACTTGAGCAATCCGTTAATTGTTAGTCACTGACCGGCTTGGAATCCAATACATTCTATTACTAATCAGATGTTAGTTATTCATGTTCATTGTAAGAGTCGATAAATGTATATTACACCGGAATTATAACCCTTGGCAAATGTTCGAAATTCAACTTTACAAACTATTAATCAAAATCAAGGAAATGTTGTGAATTCTTTTGTAGGAGTGTATCAAAACGTCGTCCTCAAATTTTCTTATCGCTATATTCTCTTTATAGCCTAAAATATGAAAATCCTTTAAATGATGATGATCATTGGTCAAGGAAATGAATAGTGTTTTTTGTTGTAGGAAGTGGGAATACGATACAAGCGAACGTCCCGGATTACACACCTATTGGTTGTTACCATGCTGCTGGCAGTAACACGGGGTTTACGAGCTTTGTTAATCTCAGAGGTGGAATTAACTGGGAGGACATCGAATCCGTGATCCGAGAGTGCGCTCTGGAAACCAGAAGTAGACGATTAGCATTCTTTGGTATAGAGTTTTATGGAGAGTGCTACATGAGAGATGACACACTAGAGGCGTCTTACGCACCAGTGTCCTCGGGCTTGTGCTCGGAAAAGTGTGCTTTCGGAGTCGGTGCTGCCGATATTATTTTCCTTTATCAGATCATTTAGAATACCGTAATTTTGATGATTAATTTTCTGGACTGTGTCAGAAACATTTTCTGCCCCAGAAAATGGAAAACGTTTTCTAAAGTTAGGAAGTGCCAATTTTTGCTATTAGTAAATTGTTTAGGATAGCGAAGGTCGATTTAGCATTACTTCTTCTCCTCTACTGCCTTTACAATATGTCGTCACAATAAGGATGGGTTTTAATATTTTTGTCCACTGAATGATGCATGATTCACAAGAGTTCACAATAACAGTTGTGGAAAATAATTTGTATAACAGATAATGCTATATGAAAAAAGCGGCGGCATTCAAACACAATTTTATTGAAAATCTAGCATATATTTTTAGACATTTGATGAATGAATTCTGAGAATTTATTCATGAATATTAAATCTGAATCAGATTGTTCTGTCTATTACAACATACAATATTTCATTGATTTAATGAATTTTACACATAATTATTATAATTGTACATTTATATAGCGCTTTGTCTAATTAAGACAATTACCCTAAAGTACTTTAGATGTAAAACAATAAAAACAAACTAAAACAAAGAACAATAAATACATAGACAACGGCATAAAATAATACTAAAACTAAGATTAATATTGTAAGTATGGGAAGGCAAAACTGCATAAGGTTTTTTTGTAAAAATAATTGTCCATAAATACCGAATTACAGATTAAATGCAAGTTTAAAAAGATATGTTTTAAGTTTGTATTTAAAAACAGCTAATGACTTCAACACGAAGATCCAACGGGAGGCAGTTCTACAGAGTTTATGAAGAAACATCAAAACGTCTTTCGCCATACAGTTTAGTACGAGCGCATGGCTTTAAAAGAAATAACGAGTCTGCAGAACGAAGTGTTCGCTGAGGATGGTAGACTTCAACTAGTTCCTGGATGTATGCTGGAGCCAATCCATGCAGAGACTTGAAAGTACATGTATACAACAGGATTTTACATTTCGTTCGATATGTCACAGGTAACCAGTGAAGCGATAGGAGAATGGGTGTAATATGCTCATGTTTCCGTGAACGTGTCACTAGCTTGACAGCAGTGTTTTGAACTTTCTGTAACTTCTGCAAGGATGCTGAAGTAACACCATAAAGAAGTGCATTTCCATAATCAAGACGGGATGTAATCAGTGATCTAACAAGTGCCCTGCACGCATCCTCCGGTATATCTAATTCTACCGATATTACGAAGTTGGAAATAACATGATGAAGTCAATGCACTTATTTGACACTCCATGATAAGTGTGTTGTCGAAAAACATCCCAAGATTTTTTTTTACACATGAAGCACTAATGATGACAGATCCACCGAAAGTCAGTTGATATCCTGAGAATTCATTAGCTTTACGTTTTTGAGTAAAGATAGTAAGTTCTGTATTTCCCTGATTTAGCTTGAGTACGTTGTTTTGCATCCAGTTGTTAATATCAGAAAGATAACGTTGAAGTCTGTCTGCGATGCTGTCTCAGATGTCGTTCGGATTTATAATCAGGTATACCCAAGTGTCGTCCGCGTAGCAATGATAACACATGTTATGCCTCCGGCAAATTTCTCCGATTGGTTTTGAGAACATACAATATAGACAAAGTCCAAGCATAGAACCCTGTGGGACACCAAAGTGGAGTTGGAACTCTTTGGATAATGTAGATCCAACAGCAATTTGTGGACTTCGACCAGAGAGACTTGATCCATTGCAGAGCTGATCCCGCGTTCCCAGAATCATACCCCATGTGCCTGATCAGAATATTGTGGTCTGTGACGTCGAATGCGGCTGAAAGATCAAGTATCACGAGTGCAGCACATGGATTTCTGTCCAAAGCAGAGGTAATATCATGGTGAACCCATAATAGAGCCGTTTTTCTGGCGTGACAACTGCGGTAGGCAGATTGCGCCGGGTTATGAAGCTCGTGAGCGTTCTGGTGTTGTTCAAGTCGAGCTGCCACTGCTTTTTCCAATATTTTAGATAGAAAAGGTAAGTTTGATATAGGTCTGTGATTTTTTTAATTCATCCTTGTCAAGTCTTTGGCGCTTAATTAATGGTCGTACTATATCTTTTTTGAAATCCATTGACACGTTCGATTCCAAGAAAGATTTATTAACAATTTCATTATTGGTAAAACACATTCCAAATATTGTTTTAGAACTTTCGTGAATATTGGGTCTAATTCGCAGGACTTTGTTAGTGCACCACTGATATCACTTATCTCACAAAGCAACACTGGCTAAAAAAAAACTGCCAAAGGAGTACCATCAAACTTAGTGTCAGCGCGAAGAACTACTTCCATTAAATGGGACGTACTAGAAAAATATAGACTATCTCTAATTTTCTGATTTTTTTTTTCAATACAGTATTCACCAAATCTGGATGCAAGATCGAGTTCGTTATTATGCACAGATAAAACTGACACATTTGTATTTCCCATGAGATTGTTTGTAGGCTTGAATAGTTGTTTCGAGTTGCTGCCTAATTCTTGAATTGTGTTAGTGTAGTACCGGGATTTACAATGTAGTAAGAGTTTAGTAATATGCATACACTTCTCCTTGAATGCTTCCTTGTGGACAGACAATTTTGTTCGTCTCATCATCCGTTCAGCCCTCCGAGGGTCTCTCTTGGCAGAATGAAGATCGTCTGTAAACCATGGGGTGTTTGGGCGTAAAGTGATCTCCTTTGATTTTTGAGGCGCATGAATATCGATGGTGGCTTGCAGGACTGCATTATAACGCATACATGTAGTAAGTTTTCAGCGGATGTATCTTCGTTTATAAAACTAGAAAAGTTCAGGTCGTTTTTTTTAATGTGATGATGTCAATGTCACATAGTTTCCGGAAAAGCACGGTTTTCCTCTCCCTTGGAGGTTTGGAGAGATGCAGCAAAGAACGAATTGCAAGATGATCCCCAGTAATCTTGCCATTGTTGTCACATATACCAGGATCTTCCACTAAAGGCGCTCCATGCAAAGTTGGACTATCATCTCTGGTTATCACCACATCTAAAGTGTGTCCATTAAGATGTGTTGCATCGGAAACATGCTGCAGTAACCCCTGTTCCTTTAAAATCTCTGTAAATGTTCTAGCATATTTGTCACTGAGATTATCAAGATGGAAATTAAGATCAACTGGGATTAGTAACTCATCAGGAATTAACACGAGGCTACCTAGATATTTGATCCATTCCTCAAAGAAAACTGAGTTCCGGAGATTGTTCGATCTCGATGGCGGTGGGTGATATATACTACTCAAAATTTGACAAGGATCACTAGGTTATATGTGTGTAATTTACCACTAACATAACAAAAGACATATATTTGACTCAGAAACGTGTTTACTCAGGTTATGAATGAAAATTCATGAACGGCATGAACTTTTTTCAATACGGAATGCTTGAAATCTGATAACAACACCAAAAGGCATTTCATTACAAAAAGTTAACAGCAAACCAGAGAAGAATTACACAGTTTTTGGGGATAGTCCATCATTACACTTAGTCGATGAAGTGTCAATACCGGGTGTGGCCTCCCCTTGCATCAATGACGGCTTGACAACGTCGAGCCATGCTGTCAATAAGCACCCGGATGTTTCCAATGGGAAGGTTGTTCCACTCTTCCACGAGGGCGTTTCTGAGCTCTGCCAAAGTCGTGGGTTGTGCTCTACGACGTGAAAGGGCAACCTGCAGCATGTTCCATACATGCTCAATCGGGTTCAAGTCCGGCGAGCGCGCTGGCCAGTCCATACGGACAATTGTCTCCTGCTGAAGGTACTGCTCCACCACCCTGGCACGATGAGGACGGGCGTTATCATCCATCAGGATGAACTCGGGGCCAACAGCACCAGCGTAGGGTCTGACGTAAACATCGAGGATCTCATCCCGGTACCGCACCCCCGTCATTGTTCCTCTCTCCAGGACATGAAGATCTGTTCTTCCATCCCTGCTGATTCTACCCCAGACCATGATGGAACCACCACCATAACGGTCATGTTCACTGATGTTGGCATCATGGAAACGTTCACGTTGTCGTCGCCACACTCGGTGCGTCCTGTCTGTAAAGTCCAAACAATACCTGGACTCATCGGTGAACAGAACTTGAACCCAATCGTTCTGTATCCAAGTGACATGATCTTCAGCCCAGTCCAATCGCTCCCGCCGGTGTCGAACAGTCAAAGGGACTCGAACGCATGCCCTTCTCGTGTTGAGACCTGCATTGTGAAGCCGATTCCGTATCGTCTGAGTGGACACATTCACCCCCGAGGCGTTCAGAAGGTCGTTAGTAGGCTGGTTACTGTCCAAAAGGGATGGTGTCGTGCCTGAAGAGCCATAAAATGGTCTTGACGTTGGGTTGTCGACCTCTGACGACCACCCCCATGTCGGTGTGCTGCTGTACCAAAAGTTTGCTGTTGGTTCCAGGCGCTGTTTACAACGCTCTGGCTGACGTTTAGTGCATTTGTAAAGTCACGTTGTGAATAGCCAGCGTCAAACATTCCAATACATCTGCCCAGTTGTTCTGTCGTCAGGCGACGCCTTACACATTGAGGGGGCATTGTGTTGATAAACGTAGTGTAAACACTCAAGTGAGTTTGAAATTTTAGAAAGAATCAGACACCGATGCCTGAGTGAAAATCGTGCAATGGTAGCAAAAGCATAAACTGTGATGAGAAACGCATTTCCCATGGCATGAAATGCACGTGCAAGTTTGTTGAAGACGTTTTTTATTTCACTTGGACACAATATTGCCAGTTCTGCAGTTATTAAGTTTTTAAAGAGAAAAATATCTATGATCCTTATCAAATTTTGAGTAGTATATATGATAAAAAGACGAACAAATTGTTTTTGACACCAATAGAACACTCTAGATGTTCAAAATGTTTGAACTTGGCACCTTTGTTCACAGGCCTCACACTAATCTGTTTTGTGTGGACGATCGCCAGACCCCGCCCCTACGTTCTAGTCTTGGTTAATTGAAGAATCTGCAATAGGCCTGAAGGTCTCGTTGTACACATTTTGTTTCACTTTGGATTTCCGGGAATGACTATCTCTATCCAACTGAATGCGATAAGTGTTCCGACACTAACCTGGTTGTTGATTTTGTACTCCACGACCCTGCTGTAAAATTCTCAGTCTGCGGAGTTGTAATTCACGCGCTCGCTGTAAACGGAGATGTTCCCTTCTGTTACCTCTACATCCTGAATTCACTCAGACATGATGCTGAAAATTGACAACATGGCATCTGTATCGCGTTTTTATAACCTAGCTCGACCGCACTTTACCTCCTGGGTAGCTTGACACGCCCACACCTGACTTCCATCTGACACCTGGCGTACAGCTGACAGCTGGTCCCTGTACCTGCCGCTCTAGCTCGACCGCATTTGACACTCGGTCAGCTTGACTCGCTAGCACTTGCACTATCGACCGCACTCAAAACTGTACTCATTTGACCCGTCTATCCTCCCTCTACACTGTTGAGCCCGATAGGGAGGTCAAGTGCACTCATTTGACCTCCCTATCTAGCCGCCTTACACTACTGTGATCAATCTCATAACACCTATAAGGAATATAAAATAATGAGTTAGGCAAACACGGAACCTTGGATATAACAGAGATGGGATCAGGTGTCTATGAGGAGTAAGCATCTCCTGTCCACCGGTCACACACGCCGTGAGCCCTATATCTTGATTAGACAAACGGGATAATCCGTAGTCAAAATCAGTGTGCCAAGAATGGCCTAACAATCGGTATGAAACACATTAGACAACATTTGACTCAATGATAGGTTGTTTTGGCAAACTAGATCATTGTAACGACTATAGAATTTGCGAAATGCTGATTTTAAACCAGACTGTTGAAATCCCCGTAACATCAATTTGTTTTCCTGCCTCCATTTAAAAAATTGATCATGCGCAGGACAAGCTCTTGAGCATCGAATCAGTTGAGATACATAAACGCTATATGCTGGTGATAATGGAATATTGTTACATAAGTATGGGAAGTTGAGAAACTGAAATCATCCCTTTTGTCATAAAGTTGAGTTAATGTTACAAAGTCAGTATTTCGCAAATCCTATCGTCGTTAAACGATCTTCTGTAAGATGAACACATTAGTCAGTGACCTGTCTCGATTTAGAAACTGGTCATACGTTAGGGTGTTAGAACCCATAACAACCGGGTGTCAGTTGTGACAATCACATCAAGCAATCAGCATGATCCAATTCGAATCATGATTAATTTTCCTGTACATAAACAATCAGGATATCCGTACTCATTTCAGTTAATGTGGTTGAGAATGTTTTGGAGACGACATTATATTCAAGTATGTGAAATAATTAATAAACCATAGAAACATTTCATAGATATAACTATATTGAAACAACATAAGAGAGGATTGAAATTTATATCTGAAGTTGTCTTTAATTAAACCGAAAAACTTGTTCTACCTCGTTGGAGAGCGTTTACATTGTCTCCCCTTACCTACACCTATGAAAGTAGGATTCCCTTCGTCTTTCTTATGGGTACCAATGTATCAATTTCGGTAAAACTGCAATTTTAAGATTTTGAACGTCTACAATATTTTCATAGTTCATAATTTCAATTTTCATGAAGCAGACTTTCTATTTTAAAAGTTTAGTAGAGAAACAATTTCCGCCGCAGTGCCTAGTGATGTATCGGGTACTTGAATCACGATTATCAAATAGGGTCACCAGCTTCAATGGTATATATGTGCACCTATATGTTTGTGAGGTAATTTATTCGAGTTGGCAGTTTTAGTAAACATCACTACCATTGAATATTTATGTAAAATTCACACCTTTCCCTAATTTTGGTTTTGTAAGGACATATACATATAAGAATACGTAGTTGATGTGACGTGTACATAAAAATTTGAAATTGATTGAACACTTAGACAAACTTTCTGTGTATCACGCCGTCTTTATCTCTTTGTCTGTCTACTTCTAAATGTCTGTTTCCATCTACAGGCTTTTGGTAATGACGCGTTATTTTCCTGATATCGTGAATGATTTCGTGCTGGTGTTAATAGTAGATTTTTCCCAGTAAAGGTGATCTAATGAATTAACCACTTAGGGGATTGATCATTGTGATTGTTCTTGGATACAATGCATTCCCAGCTTGTCATTTATTGCATAATTTTCTCAAAATAAGAAAATTAAACCCACTTCATGTAGCATCTAAACTGAGTAAAGATTAATTGAAATGATAAATGTTGCGTGCAACCGACATTGATTGAGTTCTAGTTGAATATAAAGGCTGAAAACATTATAAATGTATGCAGAATAACGAGGCTTGGGTAGATCGTTAAAACTTTAACAAATAAAAACGCATTATATTTTGTATCGGCATCAGTAACTACATCATTCATCACAATTAAAAAATGGGCCAATTGATGAATTATTTCAGCTCGTGCACTAACCAATCCTTTCTTTTAATTTGCTATAAATAGAAGTCGACTGTTTTTTAGAATATTTTTTTTATGAGGATATTACATATTTTGCAATGGCACATTCAAAAATCTGTACGAAAACATGGTTTTGGAAGTCACGCGAAGGTCAACAGTTCAGAATCAGTCCAAAGGATGAGAAAAAAAAAGCGATTGATGTTCTCTTGTTCTATACAGGGGATGACAAAGAAGACGAGATCAGAACTTTTCTTGTCTTTATGTCGCCAGTGACCAATTCCTGCCACCGGGAAACGTTAAATAGTGTGTCCGGAAAGTTTTCTTTTAAACACCTCGTATTTCAGAGTCATTCACCCAGAGTTTACTGTATTGTGATAGGTGTAGACTTTGGTGAAAACAGGATCCTTCGAAAGTGACATTAACACGAACCAGTGCTACCTTAACTAAAATAGTACTGGCCTGGAGTTTGAGAAACAATCGTTAGTCAAAACTTGGACTTAAGTCTGAGATTTTACTACAAATTTGCCTATTCAAATAAAGGAAAACTCAAACTTCAGTTTGAGATCCCCCCCCCCCCCGAAAAATCCAAGCCTAGTGTTTTCTTGGAGACACAATCACATGCGATCCTATCATCGCCTGGACTAACGTATGTGTATATTTTCTGCTGTTTTGCCATATATGTATGCAATACACACACCTTCTTTCTCACTGGGTATTGTCAGTCAGTGGTCATGAAAATCACAGGTATTTCAAATTGTACCATAGTTTGGCGTGCTTTCTTTTGTTAAAAGTGTGAGTTATCTGTACATAACCCACACTTTTCTTCAAACCCCGCCCACATTCTCGAAAGAAAAACAAAACAACATCACTGTCCACTGTATGAAGTTCTTCCAGATCAAAATTGCACATATCAAACATGGATAACTCACTCAGACTAAGTTCTCCAAATACATTATAGATATTCGCACTGAATCTCACTTAAACCTTGATACAAGATAATATCGTCAATGGTTTCGTCCCAACGACTTTCTATTTCCTCATTCTCCTCAAGTCGAGAAACACGTGTACGTAGAAATACGGGTAGCATTTATAAAGAGTTTTATAAAAGACCCAGTCACGTGATAAGAATGCGTTTGAGAGATAAACTTGTTTAGCGGACAGAGTGAATCAGATTTGTGTTTCTTTTATGGTTTCGCATCTTACAATTCTTAATTTTTTCTCTCTTATGATTCACCTTTTTTTAAAATCTATTTTATATACATGTAAATGTTTTTCCAGTCAATTTAGTCAAAATATGTATTAAAATGAAGGATATCAAATAGGATTTTCAAAAGAGTAACCACCATCATCAGTTGAATATATTGCTAAATTTTTAAACAGAAAAATGCATGAATATGGGTTCTAAGAATTTTATTTGAATTTTTAAATTTCAATTCTTAAAGCCAATGTCGGTACTAAAAGTCGACGAATGCGTAACTGTTAAATAAAAATATCAAAACCAACAGTCCAAACATTTATATGTACTTTAAAAACGGCTTTTTAAAAACAATTAATACTTCTGTGTTTCCGTTAACGCCCGCGAACCGTATGCTACCGGGTGTGCATCTTGAAGAAGTACAACACCTAATCCCTTCGAGCTTGCATCTCCCGAAATCCTTACTGGCTTACGTACATCGTAAATACGTAGTACAGGGGTACTAGATACTAACTGTTTCAGTCTGTCAAAACTTTCCTGCTGGGGCGCATCCCAGTGCCATTCTACGTCTTGTTGTAGAAGTATACGAAGTGGAGCGGTCACATCCGACAAGTTCGGAATGAACTTCGACACATACTGAACAACGCCTAAAACGCGCTTAACTCCTGATACGTCATCAGTCGGTGACATCTCCACTATTGCACGGACTTTCTCGGGGTCTACTTTGATGCCATTGTTTGTGATCAAATGTCCTACATACCTAACTTCCGGTACACGAAATTCCACTTTGTTCTTATTTAGCTTAAAGTTCATTTCGCGACACCGTTGTAACATCTGTTGTACGCGAGAGTCATGTTCTGCAGTAGTCTCTCCCCAAACAAGGATGTCATCAACAATGCATTCCACGCCCGACAAATCGGAGAACATCTCTTGAACTCGTTTAGAAAACACTTTCGGCGCAGAACTGATTCCGAAGGGCAAACGCATGTATCTATACCGCCCAAACGGTGTATTAAATGTCAATAACTTTGAACTGGGCTCATTAAGTTTGATATGCCAGAACCCGTGCGTCGCGTCAAACTTGGAGAATACTTTAGCTTGTGGAAGCTTTTCGATCACCTCATCGACTGTTTGTAAGTGGTAATGTTCTTTCTTGATCGCACGATTCAAGTCCTTTGGATCAATGCAAAGTCTTAACTTGTTAGGTTTGCTTACTGTCACCAGACTATGAACCCAATCCGTTGGTTCGTCTTGCTTCGTGATAACCCCTAACGTTTCCATTCTGTCAAATTCTGTTCTTACTTTGTCCTGAAGTGCTGCAGGGACTTTACGCGGTGGGTGTATCACTGGAGTTATGGTTTCATCGATCTTGATATGGTGTTTCCCTGGAAGTTCACCAAGTCCTTTGAAAACATCATCATATGTTTTCAGTACATTTTCCTTTGTCGACTCATTTTTCACAACATGAACCCGCACAATCGATCCAATTTCTGTACATGCATTCTTACCCAGTATTGCCTGTGCATTTGTATCGACAATGAAAAATGGTAAGTCATACTTTCGGCCACGCACTGAGCATTCCAGAATCTTGGTGCCTTTCGGTTTGATTTTGTGTCCATCATATGCCACTAATCTGATTTTAGTGTTTTTAAGCTGATGATCATCTAATTCCAACTGATCAAACACATGTTTTGGAATAATGTTTCCTTGAGCGCCTGTGTCCAACTTGAATTCTACCTTGCGGTCATTGATTGTCAACGTTTCAACCCAATCACTTCTGTCTTGGTCGACTTTGTTAACAAATAGAGTTCCAATGAAAAGTTCAGTATCCGCGTCAGAATCTGCATTCGGTGGGACTCCTACGGTGTGAATTTTCTTTGCAGAGTTAGACTGTTTCGACAAACAACACTTAGCAAAATGATTTTTCTTCTGGCACACATGACAAGTTTTGCCATAAGCGGGACAGTCACCTACCATGTGTTTCCTTCCACAATTACGACATGGCTTCCCTGTAGTACTTTCCGGCCTTTGATGATCTGTTCTTTGTTTATCATGTTTAGTGTTCTTTTGTGAGCTGAATTTTCTAGTAGAGTGTGACGTACGTATTGCTGCTATCGCTTGCTCTTCGGATCCTTTCAGAGATTTAAGCTGTTTCGTACTCATTTCTTGAGCTCTGCACACATCGATTGCTTTTGCCAATGTCAAATCCGATTCTCTGAGTAGACGTGCACGACACGCTTCATCTTGAATTCCGCACACTATCCTATCTCTAATTAATCCATCTGCTAAATTACCGAATTCACACTGTTGTGCCTTATTCCTCAAGTCTGTCACATAATTGTCAGTGGGCTCATCGTGACCTTGATTGCGTGTAAAAAACACATGTCTAATATATGTTAAGTTCTTTCGGGGCTCACAATATTCTTTGAACTTTGTTTTGAGTACTTCTATTTTGTGAACATCATCACCTGTGATTCCAAAGGTATTGTAGACGCGGCGTGCCTCGATGCCGGCCACGTGTAGGAAGGTTGCGACCTGGACTTTCTCATCTTTTTCGCTTATTCCCGTTGCTGTAAGATAGAGTTCAAATCCTTGAATCCATTCTTTCCAGTTTTCTGCGAGATTTCCCTCCATCGAAAGATGGTTAGGAGGCTTTAGTTGCTCCATAAATCCTCGCTTTTAACTTCTGACACCATGTAAAGTCAGGACGACAAGATGGCGTTTTATTGAATACTCGCTTACAACATTTACAACATTTATCAAACATAGCATCGCTTATGTCATTTACAATAAACTCAAATAACATTACACATAGGGTCTACAAAAATGATAAAAAATAAAGACAATCTAAAATTTTACATTAAACTGCTTATGTTACATGCTGATTCCATCTTCACGCGTCATGATTTAGGATTATGGGTAGTTTGAAGAAAAAGAAAAAAGATTCTCGAGTTAAGAGTCATAAATATATTACATAAAGCAGAAAAATGTTATCGTCCTCATTGGCGAGAGATTTACATTACATTGATTTTATTTCAAAGTCATGAAAGGGGGTTGGATTGACAAACTCTACCATTCTTGTACAAACATGTCAATGGAGTAATATACACGTAATATACAGACCCTGAAGCGCACTAATACACCACTTGCACGGAACGGTACGAAACGATTCTTGCACGGAACGATGAACGGTTTGCACGAAACGCTGAACGGTCTGCACGGAACGGTGAACAGTTTGCACGAAATGCTGACCACTTTGTAGGCGTGGCTTGCACGCTATGTGAACGGTCTGCACAAAACGGTAGGCGTGGCCTGCACGCTTAGATATTTTTCGGTATTATTTGTTTCATCCTGGGGTTAGTTTAAACAAGGAATAGTTTCAATATAATGACAGTATTATAGATATTAAAAAAGGTTGAGAAAGAAATGATAATGATTAATTTTAAAGTGATTGCTCATGTACGACCCGGTAAATTTCATTTTTACTTATTAGATCAATGACTTGCAGTGCATGAACACGTTGGAATGAAAAGAAATGAATATTTTTTTTTTATTTTCGGAAATAAAAGGAAAGTATGCAAAAATCGTATCGCCACGGAATATTGATTAACCAAATCTTATTGATTCATTGCTCTATCAAATTCATTGAAGCTGAATATGAAATGGTCGCGTCTGTTTCACTGTTTTTGTACATTCATTCTGAGTGTCGTTAAAATACATTTGCAATTTGTATATTCCAGGCCTCTTGCCAAAGACAGATGTTAAATGAACCTAAACATTTTATATACATGTGTATCTGTATGAAAACAGATAAAATGATTTTAAAAAACTTCTCGTCGGGAAAGATTGAAATATTTTTGGGCGGGGAGAGGGTTGTGAACGGTCTGCACGAAACGATAGGCATGACCTGCACGCTTTGATTTTTTCGGATTATTTGTTTCATCCTGGGGCTAGTTTAAACAAGGAATAGTTGAATGACTTATGAACACGTTGGAATAAAAGGAAATGTATATTTTTTATTTTCGGAAATAAAGGGAAAAGATGCATAAATTGTATCGCCATGGAATATTGATTATTCAACTTTATTTATTCATTGATCTATCAAATTCATTGAAAAAGTCGCGTCTGTTTGGCTATTTTTGTACATTCAATCTGAGTGCCGTTAAAACATGTGTGCAATTTATATATTCCAGGCCTCTTCTCAAATAAAACCTATATATTTTTACATACGTGTATGACCACAGATAAAATAATTTTAAAAACTTCTCGTCAGGCAAGAATGGAACATATTCTCGGGGGTTGGGGGGGATGCATCTAGACATCGTATTAGCCAGTCGATAAGAACTTGTGACCTTGGATAAGAAGGGAAAATACAAAACTAAAAGAAACAATCAAAATAGGATTGAAATAGATTGAGAAATAAATCAAACATATAAATGAATAGATAAAACAAATAATGACTAACTACAGTAATGATCAACAGGTATGCAAGCGGATCTAACATCCAATTTTAATTATGTTACGTTTGCCTTAATTTTAAACCTATATAAAACTGCATTCATTTTAGAGAATGTTAATTTCAAATACCCGGATTAGCAGACCTCTGTTGTGGTAAAAAAAGAAAGCACCTCGGGATTTTCTTAGAATATACAAGTTCTACACAGGTCGATCTTTGCATTATGCAGACAGTTCCGATAAACAATTTTGATGAAAATGTTTTTTTCTTCTTATTTATTTAAAAGGAGAAACTTGAGATCTTACAAGTGTAACAAGACAAAATAAATTATTCGTATATACAAAACAAACTACCGAGGGCAGAGATAGAAACTACCAAGGGTGATAAAATGGTTTTGCTCTGCCTGGTGGTTTTTATAATGAACTGTTTTCTTTCTATTAATATTTGCAGATTTTCACGGTTGAAAGACCGTCTTTGAGACATATAAAATCAAAGTACTGAAAGTACTGAAAGACGGGGTCAAATTATTCAATGCACAACTTACAGAAATGGTGCAGTTATGCTAATATGACAATTCATATGAAAACTCTGCAGACAAATACTTTAATCAGACATAGGTCTTGAATTGCAGATTTACGTACAACTTCCTATTCGTGTTTTTGATATAAGAAAAGAAGTGTTCAAAATCGAAATTTTCTTGAAGTCTGTTCCTTTTATATGGTTTTGAGGCCAAAACAAATATCTAAAGGAATGCTTGTATTGTGACCTCCTAGTCTTGTGGCCAGTTTTGTTTAATCAATATGATCCAGAACTCCATATTCTTGGTTATCATTTTGCCGAGATAGTTCCTTCCTTATTAAATCTCAATATTCTTGGTTTGTATCTTATAGTGAGGGTCACCATTTTAACTTGTGCACTTAGCTCTTCGGCTATTCATAGCTAAATCAGGTGCTGAACTCTTGTGAAAAATCATGAATGCTATAATAAAGTAAATGAAAAGAAATATAGATAAAGGTATGGAACAAAGTTTAATATGTCAACACAACAGAAAGATAACATATGATAGGTTGACATATGACAGTATATGTTTAATAGCTTATTTTTTATGGACCAACATAATGAATCCAACTGTTCAAGATAAAATTGATAATGGCATACTTTGGAATTGCACAATACAACCTGTTAATAATCCGACTTAACTCGCTTATGAGTTAAGTCATGTTATTGAGATGAATTGAGCAAGACCAAGAAGGATAACTCGTATGCATTCCTATTAGTTTCGCTTCGGTAAATGTCGTCACTTTCCGCAACCCTGGTTGCCACGAAGCATGCGCAAAACCTCTTTCCTTTTGGAAAATTCTAGAACAACGTAGAACAAGCAATTCCGAAGACCAGCTACTCAATCCAATATCATATCCTTTTTATTCTGTACATCAGTGCAGATTTTGGCTAAGTAATTTTACGTTCAATTGCGGTGAGTATTTACTTCCATTTATTTTCAATATTTTCTACTCAGATGACAGATGTTGCATATTTATGCCCGTGAGTATTTTATGCAAATCATGTAAACGGTTTAAAAATGTATATATATTTATTTACATATAAATAACGGCTCTTTATCTAGCTCATTCATACAATAAAACAGTGTCAATGCAGTCACATTTTACGCGATACAAATTGTTGAGACCAGCGAGTCCACTTAGCTTGCCTTTACCCGTGAGCATTTAGACCTAGGCCTTTGCGTTGTTATAACGAAATGTGTCTGTGGGGTTAATTTATGAATATATATTATTTTAACACCCGCATGTCTCATTTCAGGGAAATTGATATATCAATATATATAATAATTAAATCTGCATATCTTATTCCAAGGAAATGCTGCGCGCTAAATCAAAACGAAAAACGGCATCATCATATGCACACCAAGGGACTAGAACAAAGAGGACCTACCAACAGATAACTACAAGTACCACACAGGATCCAAGCGCATCCTGTCCTTCCCATACAATGGCCTCCGGATCAACTGCCACACTGGTCTCCAGTTCTGCCGCGAGGTCTACTCCTGAGACATCCAGTACATCAGGTACTGCTTCTCTTGCAACAAACGTTGCAATATTTGTCTCACCCTTAGACAATCCAATTCCTCTCATCAGTGTGTCAGATGAGTTGGGACTTCACGTGCCCAAAACAATTAAACACAAAATATGGGGGAAAGAGTATATAGAACTAGCAAAGGTTTTAGAGTCCGAGTTAGACTCGGAGAGGGGTCAAAAAATTTCTATTGTCGAAGGACAATTAGTTATGCAACCAAAAAGTTTTACTAAAAAAATTACGTCGATTGATTCGTGGACCGACGCCTTCTTAGTTTTTGCGAGCATATACCTGTCAAGACACCCTGCAGACATACAGGGCATTCTAAAATATGTACAAACCATTCGCCTTGGAGCTAGTCGTAACCCAACCTGTGCATGGTTGGAATACGACAAACAGTTTAGATTAAAAATGTCAAAAAACACGTTTATAGCGTGGGGGTCAATCGATGCAGAATTGTGGTTACTTTATATGTCAAACCACCAAATCTCACAACCAACTCAGTCGACACCCAAATGCTATGACTATAATTATAAGGGCTCGTGTGCAAAAAATCCTTGCTTATATCAGCATGTGTGCATGTACTGTCACAAAAATCATCCACGCATACACTGCTGGTCAAATCAAACCATCGCATCATCTAACTTCAGACCAAATACACCACAGACAGGCCAATCAAATTCATAACTCTAGCTCCCAATGCAGACAACTTTTCGGCACAAATCCCTCCAGCATTATTGAATATCTTAAACCTCAGGTAGAGAACATTTTAGCAGCAGCAGTTTCACAAAATACTGCTATAACTTACCAAAGGGGCTTGGATTCCTTTGCTTTATTTAGAAATAAATTTGCTCTCCCTTTGCTCTGGCCTCCACCAGTCCACCAATTTGTCAATTATATAGCATATCTTTCTTCAAATTCAGTATCATATTCTACCGCTAGGTGCTACTTGAGTGACATTAGCTATCAACTTCAAATACAGGGGAAAGAAGATAATACAAAAACGTTTATAGTTAAGAAAATGCTTGTGGGCTTGCATAGATTAAAACCATCTAAAGATGTTCGGGCACCAATAACATTACCCATGTTAAATCAAATTATTACTGCACTGCCAACTGTTTGCTCAAATTTGTATGAAGCTACACTATTTGCATCTGCATTTGAATTGGCATTTTTTGGGTTACTTAGAGTTAGTGAATTGACAGTTTCTAGCAACAAGGCAACAGTGCTATCATTTCGTGATGTCAGACTATCCAATTCAGAAATTCAGTTGCTCTTAAAGGGTTCCAAAACGGATCAACTGTGCAAAGGTGCAACAATACAAATTGCATTCAGTAGTGAAACATCTACCTTATTTAATCACATGCACCAATATTTCTCTGTAAGGCCCCATGATGAAGGTCCGTTTTTCTGCCATCTCAATGGTAAACCTCTCACTTTATATCAGTTTACTGCAATTCTACACAAATCAATCAAATTTATTGGGCTCGACACTTCGACTTTTAAATCACATTCGTTCAGATTAGGTGGGGCTACTCATTTGTACCTAACGGGGGTTCCTGAAGAAGACATTAAGATCAAAGGTAGATGGAAATCAAATGCAATGTATTCTTACATACGGATATAATTGTTGTTTGTATAATGCACCTAGCAACGTCAAAATACTTTATGCTAACAAGTATACAAAGTTTGCAGGTGCAAATATCAAAGTATGGATAATTGCATCATCCTTAATTCATTACACACATCATCATGCTTTCATCATTTATGCGGACCAGCACTTGCATCTACAGGCCCACAACATCTCATTAAAATGGTTTGGTAAGAGAGGCATGATTTGGGAGGACGTGGAGCCCAAGTTACGTGAACTCATTGGTCAGTTTGGATATCCCAATGTTTTAATGTTACATTGTGGGGGGAATAGCATTGGTACTATGTCATTGCGCCATCTCCAAAAGTTCATGAAACTTACAATTGTCAATATTCAAAACATGCTACCTAATTGTAGAATAATATGGTCTCAAATCCTTCCCAGAAAATATTATAGACATATGTTTTCACCTGAAGCTGCTGAAAAAGCACGGGTTCGAATAAACAGTTCCCTGTCAAATTTCATTTTGGCAAGAAATGGAGGTTATATTAATTACCCAGACTTAAAGCAATGTACACTAAAATTGTTTCCAGATGGTACCCATTTGTCTGATGTAGCACAAACTCTATTTTTGAATGGCATACAGGGTGGCTTGTACAGTATTATTCGTAAAAACGTCCAGATCTACCCACCCCCTTTGTAATGCAGTTTTGTCGTGGCATGGGCAAAATTTGCCCGCTTTTGGCGGATGTCTTCATGCATCTTTGCTACTGCTGCAGTTGCATGTCGACATATGGCCGAATTTTGCTTGAAGCGCCGCTGCAGGTTCTGTTATCTTCCAGGGTCTGCGGCCAATAATTGTGCTTCCGTCATTGTTTCATTGTCATTGAACATTCTACAACATATACTATTGATAAAGTCGATGTAGACCATTGTGTGTGAACTCGTTGATGATCATTGATATTTGCGTCTCAACTGCATGTTGACAATTTTATTCCTATACAGTATTGAACCATTGAACAGTCATTGATCATTGTATATATTCATTGCATTGTACCACTGAACAGTCATTGATACTTGTATGCATTGTATTATTATTAATTTCTCAATTTATCTCAAAGTAAAGCCATGACAAAAACTGCCAAAACATTGTTGCTTTATTCTATCGAAATAACACATGAAAGGTTAAAATCAAGTGGATATGTAAACACTCCAATTCTTTCTTTTGCAAAGAAAATTTTCTAAACTACTAAAACCGTAAACAAGAACATGTAAATTGTAAACATTGTAACAAAATTGGTTAACATAGTAATTTCAAATTTTTTGACACACATTTGGGCTAGAAGTTTCCTATGCAATGAAAAATAAGTCGATAAGCCAGACAACTGTCTTCTCAAGTGAAACAATATAACATGAAGTGCTGCAAATTCAGGCATTTTAGAATATTATGCATATACCAGTATCTGGACAATTAACAATTGTAAAAGCATTACTGTTGAATAGTAATAACATTGATACAGAACAATGAACTATTATTGTGTAAAGAATATAATACTGTTGCAATGTGAGATTTTGAGTTAATAATACAGACTGATGCCTGATCAGGGTTAAATAAATTGCAATGCTGGGTTTTCATCGCTATTTTCAGTATCACAGAAAAGGTTATAATGAGATGGACATGTAAACACTCCAAACTTGTATAAAACAAGATATGTTTGTGAAACACAAAATTCCCCCGATAATGGCCAATTCCGAAGATGACCAAGGTCACAAAGACAAATATCTTGGTACCAGTAGAAAGATCTTGTCACAAGAAATGCTCAAGTGCAATATGAAAGCTCTAATATTTACCATTTAGAAGTTAAGACCAATGTCAATTTTTTTTAAAGTAGGCAAAATGTCAAGGTCAAATGGTTTAGTACAAACGGAAAGGTCTTGTCACAAGGAATACTCATGTGAAATATCAAAGCTCTATCACTTATTGTTCAAAAGTTATTAGCAATGTTAAAATTTTCAAAAAGTAGGTCAAACTCCAAGGTCAAGGTCACTGGGTCAAAAATGTTGGTACCCACAAAAAGATCTTGTCACAAGAAATACTCATACGAAATATCAAAGTTCTAGCTCTTACTGTTCAAAAGTTATTGGCAAGGTTAAAGTTTTTAAAAAGTAGGTCAAACTCCAAGGTCAAAATCACAGGGTCAAAAATGTTGATACCCACGGAAAGGCATTGTCATAAGGAATACTCATGTGAAATATCAAAGATATATCACTTACTGTTCAAAAGTTATTAGCAAGGTTAAAGTTTCAGACAGAATTACAGAATGACAGAATAACAGACAGGACAAAAACAATATGCCCCCGAGATCGGAGATCAGTAGTTTCTAAACTACTAGAACTGTAAATATGTACATGTAAATTGTAATCATTTTAACAAATTATTTACATAATTTCAATTTTTTTGACACACATTAGGACTAGAAGTTTCCTATGCAATAAAAGATATATACATGTGATAGTCAATCATAAATATACAAGTCCACAAGTCAGACATCTTTTTAAAAAATAATATAATATAAAGAGCTGTAAATTATACAATTTCAAAATATTATGCATCAAAGATGCGTATGGCCGAGTTGCAGTTTGGAAAATTATGCATGCTTGCATTCACGAAGTAAAAACATGCACGTATTTTATATAGTTTGTAAGTATGAAGCTTTGAATGGCCGCAATAGGTATTTAGTGTGATAATGACCTTGATCTTTGGATTTCAAAAGCAACATGAATCTTGAATGTCATCAAGATTTGAAGTCTTATAAACATGCACCAGTAAGTACATGTATAAAAGTTAGAGGCAAGCTCAAATCTATGTAGTATATAGTGACTTTGACCTTTTGACCTCAAAATAAATAAGAAAAACGTCCAAAAGAACTCGCCTGTACAGTTGTCGGGGGTAATATTGTTGGTTTGCATTAAAACGATTTTTTGCGTGCATAGAATAAATAACACGACAAACTCGGATACATTCGCATATTCTCGGTTTCTTCCGTAAAAAGGCCGGATGTAAACAAAGTAAGAATATTTGCTCATGAAAACAACAATTGTTTCTGTTTGAAAGATAATTCAAATTCATCTAATAAATCAATGAAAAATAAAAAGATTGTTATTGATCTAATATTTTTCAAATCAGTGTATAAAATGATCAGCGCAATTTATACACTATTTTCTTCCACGTAGATTCTAATCATGTGTTCTCGGCACGGCTTCCGTTTTGAGGCCTCGACTGGCAGTAAACTAATAGACGGGGTCACGTGACCCCGTCTAAAAACGTTAAAAAAAATAAACCCCCTCAGTTTTACTATTATTTTATGCCTTTTTCTATGTATTTATTGTTCTTTATTCAATTTTGCTTTTTATTGTGTTACATGTAAAGCGCTTTAGGGTAATTGTCTTAATTAGATAAAGCGCCATATTGATTAATTGAATATTGTTTAAAGTCCCTCTCGAGAATATTTCACTCATATGGAGACGTCACCTCTGCCGGTGAAGGGCAGCAAAATTCCAGTCTATGCTCGGCGCTTATGGCCTTTGAGCACGGAGGGATCTTTATCATCGTACCACACATGTTGTGACACGGGACCTCGGTTTTTGCGGTCTCATCCGAAGGACCGCCCCATTTAGTTGCCTTCTAAGACAAGCAAGGGGCACCGAGGACCTATTCTAACCCGGATCCCCACGGGACTAAAGCGCTATATAAATGTATAATAATAATAATAATAATAAATAATAATAATAATTTTGAAATAATTGCTCAAATTCCCAACAATGTTTACCTCTCCTACATCCCATGCCGAAATGACTTGCACGGTACGTTTCTAAGGGCGTGAGCGATCTGCACGTTTCTATGGGTGTGACTTGAACGATTCTTGCACGAAACGATTTGCACGGAACGATGAACGATCTGCACGGAACGGTGAACGGTTTGCACGGAAAGAAACGAAAGGCTTTGGAGGTGTAGAAACACGATTCAGGGTCTGTATATAAATTATATACGGGCAGACGGACAAGTGGACATGACGATTCCCATTTATATATCTCTTCCCAAACAGTGGCATAAAAACTGTGTTTAAAAACATTTTTAAGACTCAAATTCTTCTCTTTTGCGATATATTTGATTGCTTTTCTATAAATTAGATTTTTACGCAATCGCTAATTGTAATAATATGCAGCTTCTATTGTTAGTGTTATCTTATGGGGACCGGTACTAGAAATGTTCTCAACAAAATGTATAATAGCTTAAAAAATGAAAAATAATTATTGATACAATTTATAAAAAAAAAAACCAAACAACTATACTGTAGTAATTAATTCAATATAGTAGAGTAACAATGTGTTGTGACGGCTTTGTTCATATGTATACACCTTCCTACACTTACAAACTGCTACAATACATATATCCATCAGTATATTAATGTCACAATGAGAATCACAAATAAATTCTAGTCGGATTAGAATCCAAAATCTTTCTTGATTTTTATAAAACATTGTACAAAGGGAATAATGAATATTGGCCATAATTCAATGTTGAAATATCAATAACAAATTATCGTGGAAACTGGATTTGGAACTTCGGTACAATGTTTCAGTTTTGAAAATACATTTCCTACCTTGTTTCAACAATTGCAGGAAAAAATGTTGCATCATCTTTAAAACAGCTAAAATAAATCAACAGGGACAAATTGGACAGTGAACAGTAACCGATGCTGAGCAGGGGACCAGTTATACGAAACGAATCTGCCATTATTAACTGGCAAATAATCACATCATATCAACAAAAACCTGAAAGATCAAAACGACCCTGTCAAACTAAGCAGGATTTTTTCGTAATCTTACGACAAAACTTGTTTTATCTCAAATTAAAAACTTCATAAAATGAAAAAGATTATGATAACTGCAATATAATTAATTGGATTAATTACTTTACACATAAAACTGAAAGAGAAATGTTTTTTAACATTTTAAAATACAACGTGATTTTAATGCATTAGGTTGATTTAGGCCGGTTTCGATGATTTGAAACAAGCCTAGGACATGGTTCACTCGATCTAAGCGAATATTTTGACAACGTGTAACAGTAAACCCTAAGAGCTCCCGTGGCTTTATACCCTGCGTCCCCACTACGGCTTTACCCCGGTCCCACTGGGGACTTTAAGATGAACCCAGAATTCAAGTCTTATTTATTCATTGACTATGAACGGATTATGAACTTGCTTAAAGCGCGCGACTGAGAGAGCGTAATGATTTGAAAAAAAAAAATTAGAACAACTGTTACAAAGATCTCGCAAGTCACACCTTTGGATAAAGATTGTAAACTTACGTGGATTATCATCCTAATCTTGCAGTCTCCTACCTCCAGTGCACCTTGCAATGTTGATAAAAGGCAGGGTGAGACGAAATGTGACGTCATGTCTATGTGTTGTCATACGTCACAAGAACAACTGTGACAGAGGCTAGGAGTTCGTTTTATGCAACATAATAGAAGCAATGTAAACAAAGGCACAAAGGGTGATATAGTAAATGAATATAAATATAAGAAATGAACAGCACTTTTGAGCTGTTCATGGTCAATATGAACGGATTTGGATTTGAGGCAAATTCTCTGTGAATCTCTAGCGCGATTCACAGAATTTGCCTCAAATCCAAATCCGTTCATACTGACCATGAACAGATCAAAAGTGATGTTCATTTCTTAAGTGAATCGCTAGCGCGATTCACAGAATTTGCCTCAAATCCAAATCCGTTCATACTGACCATAAACAGCTCAAAAGACTTAGTTTTGTTCATTTCTTAAGTATTTGATAGTACAGTGCTTTCTATGGTTTGCTAAACGGGAGATAAGTGGTCGTGGACATTGTAAATAGCTATTTTGTTCTGCAGCGATTGCGACCTTCATCTCCCGTTTAACAAACCAAAGAAAGATAATTTATTATTTGTATTTTTTTAAATATAAAAATTTTCAAAACTTTTAAGTGCCAAAATATAGATCTGACCTGCAAGTTATCGAAAAGTATAGCGGAAAACACCAGACCTGACTTGTCTCCATATTTGATAATGATTTCAATTTTGAAGGATGGCTAAGAGAACTAGTCCACGAAGGACAAACCCTAAACTTTATACTCTAAACTCTAAGCTAAAACAGATCATCCTATAATACAGGTAAGTGTTGTTTATTATATCAAATTCAAACAAGGGCACCGCTAAGCGGAGCATCCTCTCGCGGCAGGAAAAATCATGAACATATGCATGCATTATATTCATATATAGGTTGTTGTGAAATATATATTGCTATTTATTATTGATTAAAATTCAGGTACCTCTAACATCATTAGGTGGTGGTGGTGGGGGATAATTGATATGGCATTTTTAATAAACCTATCAAGATGCATATTATCTTGGGGGGGGGGGGGCATGTACATACGTGATTGGGCAGTTTCCCTTATTCCTAGCAGAAACATATCACGTATGCACTAAATTTCAGTATTTACTTACCTGAATATACCTTACGGTTGTTGTATACAGAATGCATGAACTCAGAAAATTCCCACGGAAGCAATATTTTTTTCGTTATGTAAAAAGACAATATACCGGTGTTGACAGGTCGACGAAGCTTGTGAAATATCTTTAGAGCTTTCATTAATTCAGAATTAATTCTGTAAACAGACACGTGTGGTAATCTGAATTAATTCTGTATTGTAAACACTTGGGGTAATCTGGTAATGAAACCGCGACGTTCATCAAATTATTTTAATTACTCAGTGTCAGAGATGGCGCTTTTAATTCCTACAGACTGTCTTTGCGCACGCCAACGTGCACTAATATGACAATGTACAAATACAAACTTACCTTCACCAGACGTAAGCTGTCTCGTTTTCTTTAAACTGGCTCCCTGTTACTTGGTGCAACCGAAGCGTAACTTGACAGGATACCAGTTTAAATTAACCGGAAGTGAGTATTGTCAACTCGTACATAGAATTTCACGGTTTTTAGGTAGTAAAGACGCGATATTTTAAGAAATATTTCACCGATTAACTTGAAAATGAATAGGGTTCGTCTTTTTACAATGTCACATATGTATACGAAGGCTGAGAATCGTTAGTGCAAAGGTTCTCTTTAAATCTTGACCACAAGCTGTAATGGACATACATACACACAAACACACACACAAACACACACACGGACACACGCACAGTAGCGATGCTATACCCCCCCCGCAACCAATTGCACGAGGGGATAATAAAAGGTAAAACAAAACAAACTCCCCCCCCCAAAAAAAACCCCAGAAAACATTTTTTCCAACACTGCCTCGAAAAAAATCGCGGAGTTCTTGGAATGTGTATACTTAATGAATTTCATTTTAAAAAAAAAATAAATTGCTATGCTTCACGTCGGAATCATTTAATTTTACATGCTATACGCTTTTTATTGGTTGCAAAAATTAGATATATCGTATCCAACGAGAAAAAAGAATTGCCGGTGTTGTATAGTGAGCCTTCCCCCATAATGAGACTTCCCCCCGCAAGCCTGGCTCTAGATAGGGCGAGCCTCCCCCCGGAAGCCTGGCTCTAGAATGAGCCTTCCCCTTGGGGGAAGGCGCACTCTAGAGCAGAAGAACCGCCGGGGAAGTCTCACTCTAGAGCCAGACTTCCCCATGGGAAGGCCTACTCTATCACTAGTTGTAGAGTCAGACCCCCCCCCCCCCCCCATAGCAGGACTTCCCCCTTCATTTATTCCCGGTAAACTACTATCACTTGAGATTGTTTAGATACCAAGACCTTTTTCAGCAGGGCAGTAAATGATTGTGCATAAGTCGTTCATTAAACTCAAGAGAAGAAAACGGTGAATAAAATACATTGGAATTGATAAGTCATTTTGTTTGACCCATAGACCTTGAACTTTGTCCCACACAATAACTATGCCTTGGTTAGTTTTAGAAGATTGAAAAATGAAATGAGGAAATTTCGAATTTATGTTTCTTCTCATCTGTGTACAAATATCGGTTATGCTTTTAAACTTGTACAACTTCAGGTAGGTAGGTAAGTAGAGAGGTATGTATGTATGTAGGTAGATAGGTAGGTAGGTAGGTAGGTAAGTAGGTAGAGAGGTAGGTAGGTAAGTAGGTAGAGAGGTAGGTAGAGGTAGATAGGTAGGTAGAGAGGTAGGTAGGTAAGGGTGGGTAAGTATAGGTAGGTTAGTAATTCCTAAAATTTATTTCATAGTTTGTGCAGGAGGGGATGAAAGCGGGGGCATCCCTCTAGAGCGAGACTTCAAGAGGGTTTTATGGCTCTAGAGTGAGTCTTCCCCCTGGGAGTAAGGTTTATTCTAGAGTAAGTCTGCTGGGGGGAGAGCCAGACTACCGGGGGAGGGCTCATTCTAGAGCCACACTACCGGGGGGAGGCTCACTCTAGAGCCAGACTACCGGGGGAAGGCTGGCTTGGGGGGGGGGGGTCTCACTACGGGGGAAGTCTGGCTCTATAACACCGGAACTACTTTCTATTGGAATGTTGGGGATTCCTCTGGATGCTTAGTACATGTATTTATAGATTTATTTATATATTGGGAATCCCATAGCTTGTTCCACTTATAGTCATTTTTAAATCGAAGCAGGCTATTGACAAACAACTTGATGGTGCAGGGGTTCAAACAGTCTCGTTTAAAGTCAGCATTTCGTAAATTCTATGGTCGTTATAACGATCCAGTTTGCCACTATAACCTATCATTAGGTCAAATGCTGTTTGCACGTGTTTCTTACTGATTGTTAGGCCGTTCTTGGCACACTGATTTTGACTACGGATAACTCCGTTTACTGCAGTACCTGATCAAGATATAGGGCTCACGGCGGGTGTGACCGGTCAACGGGGGATGCTTACTCCTCTTACGTACTGGCTTGACAATCTTGCTAGGCGGTGGGTGCCGTACATCGCTGGTTCGACCCCGGGCTGGGGCGAAAATTTTCAGTACCTAGTCGTGATTATTTAGTGCTTTATATATATATATATATATATATATATTAATATATATATGTATATACTTAAAAAACAAAAATACCACACACACACACCCAAACCCCAATAATACTAACATGCATGTATTTCCTTAAAATAACACAAATTACAGCCAACACTCAAACACTAAATCTCAAAGTCCTTAATATTAAACTTCCCATTGAGGCCTATTAAACTATTTTAATATATCCAGGTATATCCTGGATTAAATATAGGATTCAGAATCCTATTCCCTGTATTATCAATGAGCGTATGCTACTTAATAGGGTATAAAGCTCTCTGTATTATAGTTTAAATTAGACACACATACACTTAAATTGATCAAGTAATTATTTATACAATAACGCATCGGTGCTAGAGGCCATCTATTAGAGACAGTGGTCTAACGTGTCTTCTATGGCTTTCTCATAAAGTCATGGACGTGCGAGCTTGGTCAACTCCACGTTAAACACTTTCGGCCATAAATACATTTGCACACACACACAACTATCCTTCTTCTTTCGGCCAGTAACTAAGGAAATTTAGGCGACTATCTAAATTATTTAGACAAATTCAAGCACAGAGCTGGTAGGTTTCTGCACTGGATCCGATGGGGGTGCTCCCTCCGTACCTCCTTCGCCTCATCCTAACACAGTCTTCAAGAAGACCGTCTCCCCGATTTTACTGAGGGAGATCCGAGGGTCGATCGACCACAGATGAAGAATAGCAAGCTACCTTCAAGAAGCCCTTCCCCCGACTATACTGTGGGGATCCGTGGGCGATCGACTCTAGGAAGAGGAGATGGACCCGGCCATCCACCACCTTCTGGAGGACCTAACCACCCCCGGATCTTCAAGAAGACCCGTCCCCGTTTCCAGGGGATCCGAGGGTCGACCGCCATCGTCGCCTCGCCGCAACAAACCTAGTGTAGCAGGGCCCCTATTGGGCAGTCTACTCTATAAATCTTCACCATCGTCGTCACTGTTCGTTATCTTCGCCTTTCATATATCCCCCCTTTGATATTTGGATGTTACTGGACGTTTAGTGCAAGGGGAATTTCATACATAATATATATCTGAATTATAATTTACCGTACTTAACGGAATTATGATTATCATTTGGGACACGCCAATGACCATTTCATACTTCGCTCGGTCCAACGGTCACACCGTATATACATATTACAACAACAACAACAACAAAACCCAGTGGATGAAAAATCTTAGCTGGGGAGTTAGACATTTTGTCTAGTATATTAACACAATGTCAATCAAGGATAGTGTTGTTGAACCAACTGTGTTCAGTCAATCGTCATCTACACTGGAATTTCGTATTGAATCTTGATCCCGATTTTAGATTCAGCCATGCATTATTGACTGACAAATCATGGACTATTTTGATGAAAACGTTGAAGAAAAAAAATAGGCACAAACTCTCGAGAAACAAATAGAAACTATTTTCAAAACTTTAATTCAATGCCATGAAAATTGAAATATGGATCATGGAAGTTTAATGTTTATTACCGAAGGTAAGGAAGGATTTGCTTGAGATACATGTGTTGTAGATGATTTTCTGTGAGTTTAACCACGCCCCCTCCCTCCACTTGACTACGCCACATACATGTACGTATAACATGTACAGATTAATGTGAATCATTTAGAGGTTTTCCTTGTAACCGGTCTTTTAGCCTTTGCTAATCTTTTCAATTCAAAGTCTAAATGCTGTTCTTCGCTAGTCTTCCGATTTCGCCGCACTGACCGAGTAGCTTCCGGATCTCCGATCCAATGTAAATCCTCCAATGACGATATGGCGGACGATGACGAACCATCACTATGATCACTCGACGTTTTCCGGTTTCTCGCGGAACTGAGACTTGTAGAACTTCTCTGTAACCTCGGTGTCGAAATTTTATTTAAGCTACTAGATTGCACGCGCGACTGTGAGGATAGAAGTCTCTTAGCTATATTGAATGGCTGCTTCAAGGATCCGGTTTTCGTGTCCATATTCAGATCTTCAAATTCTTTCGATACACGCCTTCCTCTTCTCTGTGCATAATGGCGCCCTGAAAATATTTTAAACTGTATGAATAAAACCTTGAATTTTCACACCTATATATGGATGTATTTCAGAATTTAATTATATTAAATCAAATATTGAAGCCTTCCTGGTCTACATTTTCTAAATTTACTGACAGTATATGTAAGTATAATCACGTGTGTGATATATCAGGCATACGGTAATACTTCATTGATTTTAGAGAGCGTCCCCACATCCATTCTTACTGTACCTTGTTCTTCAATGCTGGATTTCTTTCTATTTTGTTTAGGACTATATAATAGCGGAGTTAGTCGGTATGTGTCTGGGTCATATGGCTCTGTGACGTCTTGATGATCCACCAATGAATCGTCGTCTTCTTCCTCTTGTTCGGCTGAGTTATCTAGAAGAGAAACAAAAGTATATTAAGTTTCTCTATTAGAAAAAATGTAATATGTATTTATTCACACTGCATAATATAAATATTGCTGGGTTTTATTTCGTTTCATTTGAAATTGTCTGCAAAATTCGCATCCAGACAAGAAATCAATGACGATATGTCTTTATCACCAGCTTCTCAAGCGCTTCCGGGATCGTGCAACTCCGGTGCATCATTTTTATGTGCTACACCATTCTATGTGCTACACCGGTCTATGTGCTACACCATTCTATGTGCTACACCGGTCTATGTGTTACAAACTTTAACAGACTTGACCGTTTCTTGTTTATAGACTGATCTGTAGCAACTCATGATGAAACGAGCCCTCTTTGTTAGACCTACATATGATAGTGCATTGTTCTGTGTGTTGTAATTTTGGGAGTGTTTTTTTTTTCTTCCTTTCTTTTTTCTTCTTTTCCCCCTCACAATCTACGCACCGTACAGTACTGTTACTTTGTATAAAGTGCAAACGGTCGTGTCGTTTTGATGCTTCTTTATCATATAGGTGTGTTGTGTCGTCATGTGTTTTGTTTTGTGTACAATAAAGGAACTCAATTCACGGATACTTCTGTTCTTTGTCACTTTTACCTTCAGCAATATATTGCAAATAAAGTAAATAACGTTCAGTATAAGTAGACCACAGGCGATGCAGCAGGTGCGCGCGAACAAAGGACAGGGGCCGGTAAAGGTTCAATGTTAAGTGATAGACCGTGCAGAAGGTAACAAATAAATTAATCATCTATTACTTTTCACAATACTTATTCACATTTTAGCTGCAAGTGTTGATTTGAAAACGGGCATTTGTCTTCGTAATTGTAAGCCAGACATTTGGGCAAAATCGATAAATCCATAGAAATATCTCCATTCATGCACAAAGTCGTTTATGTTTAAAACAATGTTGTTTTCTTGTGTTAAGTTTTAAATAAATATGTAAGAGGATATTCACTCACGAAAATTTATTTTAGAATATTTCCTGACCAAACCAACACACTGGGGGCCTCTTGCCACCAAGACCAATATTTTGAGTAGAGTGACATGTATTCTGTTTTTCATTGTATATGAATTATTCACATATTCTTTGTTGCTTCAAAGTAGTTGTGAACAAGAAAGCACATAACAGTAGTACATTGCGTAATGTTCAATGCACAACAGTTTTGACATTGTCTGTACACGCGCAGTGTGCCCGTCGTGCAATCGGTCTTACCACTTAAGAGCTACGGTATTCCTTACAATATATCTAATGCTGTACCTTTTTCAAACGAAGATTCTTGAAAAAATCTCCAGAAATGAGCAATTAAAAGTACACACGACCAGATTTTCACCAACTGTACACACATGTTGAAATGTTTTCGACTAACAGTCATTTTCTACATTACATTTCCTCCGGTTACTATACAATCTTAACGTTGTTATAACTTATGATGAGAATGTTAATTTTTCAGATTTCTACCTATTTCGAATGATATTAGATTTACTAAGTATATAACTTGATAGTTCTACCTATACAACTAGCTATTATCCTTCTGGTGTCTTTTATTTAGGTAAGCTTAAAGGGGGTATTTTTCTTTAACGCATTAACATGTTTACTGCCATCTGTTAATCAAGGCACCTCTACACACTAATCAGAAATACTTTTTAGTAAAACATATAATGTGTCTGTTAGAGTTACATATAAGGAATTCATTCATAGCATTTTCATCTAAGGATAATATCCACTTCTTGTCCATGTAAAATTCCTAAAATATCCAGCCATCATGTCTGAATAGTGTGTAATGTTCTTATTAATCAGGATATGATTTGCGATTCTAGAAGAAAATTTTATTTACTGATGCTATATTTCATTAATGGAAGCCATTAAAGCAAACAATTCGCGATAACAAATATCAAAACCTCTGATGGGGCAGACCACTTTACCGCGAAAAATATACAATAATAAATAAATCTGAGATGTTCCGTATCAACGCTCCTCTATATTCTGCAATTTTACAAGAACCCCCCCCCCCCCCCCACAAAACAACAACAAAAACGAAAAAACAAACAAAAAAAAAACCAAAACCCCAAACAAACAATGCCCCTCTTTTAATGTCTTTAAGCATAACATCTTAATATTAACCTTAAATATATTAGATGTCTTCGATGTGGAGGGTATAAACGTATCTGTGAATCAGATTTCCTTTCTAAAGACATACATGTACATGTAATAGTGATAATACACATGTAACTCTCTTCACATGTTACTCACTACCAGGGGGCACTTATTGGGAGGGAATAATGTAATTTATTTTTCAAGGTTATATATAATCCTACATGTTTGATTACTTTGTTATTTTTACTTTTAAGTTGACTTGAAGGATTTAAAACTAGTGTCGAGATGTTTACAAAATTATTGCATTAAGATTTAGAGCACACTTAGGCAAAGATTAGCGTGTTTGGTTAGAGTTGTCAATAAGTTAAAAGATGGACTCTTAAATCTTCCTATAAAATGGTCACTGGTCTGAGAAGCACTTAAAATGCCCACCAGTTTCTTGATATAACTGCAATAAATTTGGATGTCATCTTGAATCTTCCAGGTTTCAGTGTCGCCCTACCTCCTGCTTGGTCTATAGATCTGTGTTATAAGTTAATATTTTCTGAATTGCAAATCCAAAACATTTTTTTTTTCTACTTGCATGTGTACAACATTTCTAATTTTGCAAAAATACTTCGGAGGTTTTGAAATGTCAAATAAAAGTTGTATACTAATAATTGATCTATATTATGAAATCTTTAATAAACAGATAAAAAAAAAGGAGTCTCGTGTTAGTCCCGTAATTGAAAAGTTTTCGTGAATTTCTTTAACATAATCCAAAGGCTAATAAAGGCGAGGGATAACGTCAACGTGTTTGGGATATACATAGCCTGAGATAAATTGACCTCATATGAGCGCTTGCCGACACTACTTTTTCTTATGTCGAAGGATTATTGCATCGTTTGTTGAATTATAAAACTGCCTTTCTACCCGGAATGCACACCATTTTTATTCTTAATATAATAACAACAGAGGTATTTTCACTTTTTGGTCACTTTAAAAATCAGTTTATCATCGTCAACCATGGACTGAATATATCCAATTAACGATTAATTTTCCACTACATTTCTCTGATAACGGAATATTCGTGAGAACAACGAGTTACATATTTACAAAGTTGGATGACCCGTGTGTTCTTCATTGAAATAAGGTTGTGTTTAACTTAAGCACGGGCATTGAAATCCAGACCCAATTAACCAGTATAGGCATGTATTGATATAATAGAAATTAAATGAGAATGTTCAGCTATTGGATTGTACGAATGCTTATATTACGGATATCAAGCAAACCGCCGGCTTAATTGTCAATGGGGGAGAATGGATTAATTTGTAGTATTAATGATGTTTAAACAAGGCATTGTTCAACAATTACTGTTTACATTTATTCCTCAATAACTACCACTAATGAAGTGTAGATTATCGATTTAAAGGAATGTTTACTAATTAATACATTGCTATGATATACGTAATGGGTCTCCCAACCATGTCAATCTTTTTGATGATCCTTGTTTCAGCCTGTTCGAATGCGTAATATATTCTTTGATGATATTTTAGAAGGTCTTACTACTTTCTTAAATATACCGGGTATCTTAAATCATACACTTCTATTCGTCTGTTTAATCACCTTTCATTCCGAATTTGGTATGTCTGTATACAACTATGCCATTGGTCACGTCTTTTGAAACGTAGGATAAAGGCTTCATATGTTGTCAAAATCATACTTAGACGTCAATATACTGCACACGTCATTTACGTGCATGCAACAAAGCTCTTTCCGTTTGATAACTTACCTCTGATTTTCTTAACCAGATAGTTCTTCATTTTGTCAATCTGCATGTGTTTGAGGTGTTCTCGGAGTTGTTTCTCCTCCCGACTAAGCTCTGACTGGGCCAGACGTTTCTCAGACTCTATCCCTAATGTCCTTTTCTGCAGAGAATTTCTCCTCGCTGAGTTCTTGATACGACAGTTTTTGTAACTCTTGCTGCTTTCTCTGATGTACCTATCGACGTCCGACTCCTGCATCGTCTTCACTTGTGTTTTCTAACACTCTAAAAACCTGTTCTAAAGAACTGCCGGTGTTGCATTTAGTCACTCAAATAATGACGATTTCACATCCTTTTCACACTTCTTTACTAGATCCCCTACAACCTCCAATGAATTAGCGATCTTTGTTTTGGTTGTCAGATGGTGTTTGTGATGTTATGTTTTTCCCTCTGTGCCTTATAACCAACAGACTCAGTTGTAGTCAATCAATATCCCCTGATAACACAATCTCACTTCAAACGACTTTGGTGGCGGTAAGTAATTTATCTACTTACAGTTTTTGACTTACCGCATTAAAGGTGCATCATATAATATACAAAGGTAGTGTGAACAAGCGACAGTTCCAGCGCCGGTATCGACACTGGTTATCAGCTCCTGAATCAGGGAGCGTGTTCGACTTCTTATATACACTCGATCTGCCGCCATAGCTGCCGGGCCTTCCTTGTGTTTGATTATTAAATAGACTTTCTTTTAAGTATATAGACATAAACTAAAGGAACGGGTGTAGATTTTTAAATGTTATAGTGTTTACTCAATTTTGAGGGTTTATTGCGAAGTTAAAACTTCATTGGAAAATAATATGTACATTATTCGAAAGCACTACCTCTTTGACATATCTTTACATCTGCCATTCACTTCGGCGGGCAATCAAGGTTCCGCTCGCTTTAATTGTCAAGGTTTTTAAATGGATAATGAGTGCTTGTTAATAGACCACCAATACCAAAATATTTACCGTTCCTCGTCATACGTCTTTCGGAATTTTCGGTTACCTCCACATGACGTAAATTCACGGTGAAGAACAATGAAACACACTTCCACTTTCATTCGAAAACACTTGAAAAACAAAAGAAATATTTTTATTAAATATATGTCACTCTATACGTGACGAGAAAAACATTTACCTCTTTTAGATACCCCCACTGCCAGAAATTACGTAATTTTCATTTTTGATAATACCTAACAATCGTCCAATGATTCGTCTAGATACGCAGTACCTCGGCCCAGTTCAGTGAAACTGTTAGATATATTTCAATTGAACCTTTGTGTAGTGTATGATGGTGCTCTTATTGCCTTTCCATGTAAAACTTACAGAAATGCTCATAGGATGGATGTTTTCCTGAAGTACTCCACAAGTATTGAAAATATTCCACGTTACTGATTGTCGGTAGAGCCCTCAACTGTTCTTTAGTGCTTTCCGTTAGAATTCTGATTTTCAGTAATATACTCAGCTATTGCTATTCTGTAATAAACTCAGTTATTGTTGTGCTCTAATATACTTGGTTATTGGTATTCTGTAATATACTTAGTTATTGTTATTCTGTAATGTTATTCTGTAATATACTCAGCTATTGCTATTCTGTAATATACTCAGTTATTGTTGTGCTCTAATATACTTGGTTATTGGTATTCTGTAATATACTTGGTTATTGTTATTCTGTAATGTTATTCTGTAATATACTCAGCTATTGCTATTCTGTAATATACTCAGTTATTGTTATGCTGTAATATACTTGGTTATAGGTATTCTGTAATATACTCGGTTATTGGTATTCTGTAATATACTGGGTTATAGGTATTCTGTAATATACTCGGTTATAGGTATTCTGTAATATACTTGGTTATTGTTGTGCTGTAATATACTCGGTTATAGGTATTCTGTAATATACTCAGTTATTGGTATTCTGTAATATACTGGGTTATAGGTATTCTGTAATATACTTGGTTATTGGTATTCTGTAATATACTCGGTTATTGGTATTCTGTAATATACTCGGTTATTTGTATTCTGTAATATACTCGGTTATTGGTATTCTGTAATATACTCGGTTATTGTTGTGCTGTAATATACTCGGTTATAGGTATTCTGTAATATACTCAGTTATTGGTATTCTGTAATATACTGGGTTATAGGTATTCTGTAATATATCCGGTTATTGGTATTCTGTAATATACTCAGTTATTGGTATTCTGTAATATACTCGGTTATTGGTATTCTGTAATATACATAATGTACTCGGTCATGCGAGGATCTAGAGGGGTCCCCCCCCCTGGAATTTGCAAAGATAAAAGAAAATACAATATAACGATTTATAAGAAAAATGAGTTGACTGTTATTATATTATAAATATTTCTGAATTAACTTTCTTAGTATTGTAATGCCATTATGAGCATGATGAGGTTAGAAACAAATCACAAATGTTATTCGAGTTTCTAAACGAATCTAAACAGGAACGATTTGTTTAATATCCTATTACGAGTGATTGACGTCATAATCTTGTCATTATGCTACTGCATCGTCATAAAGTCATCGGCTTTAGTATACCTCTGCTTCAGACTCAATGTGACAGACTAGTATTCGTTTATCATTCTAAGTAAATATTAATAAAATTCTCTCACAGTAATCCGATTATCATTTCCTTCCAATTTTAACACTTGCTTAGTAATAGATGCAAAAGATATCATAGGTGAAAGGGATTTTGATCTTTTACATGCCTCTTTCCTGAAAGCAGCAGCAAAAGGCTGGCAAGCCTTGCAGCTCAATGTATCTTTAAGATACGCAAGTTGCAAGAGAGACTATACCTATGATCTGAGTGTAATGAGGTCCGATATATTGCCCAGAGATGGTAATCTGGACAAAATTGCCGAGGTGCTTTATCCAGAAGATGGCCCAGAAGATATTTGTCCTGTGAAAGTGTACGGGGATGGCAATTGCTTCTATAGGGCCCTCTCTAAAGCCATTTTTGGTCATGAAGAGAGACAAATCGAACTTCGTGTCATGACCGTATTAGAACTTGTAAAAAATTCGAGAAAGTATGCGTCACAGGCAACTTACGACAAGATGTGTTCTCATCCCACTAGTGTACAATATGTTGTGGAGACGTCAGTATCGGACAGATCACTTGTACCGGGGAATTTTCTCAAGTCGATTCAGAATGAAACTCTAAATTCAATCAAATCAGGGGGATATTGTTCTTTGATTCATTTTTTCGCAGCGGCAAATGCCCTGAATCATCCAATATATAGCATTTATCCAACAATACAAAATGTTGCTATAAACAGACATTTTCTTCATCAAGAAATAAAGCCATTTTCACATGAAAAGGTACGTCAGGGTTCCCCCATCTACATCATGTGGTCACACACTGAAAATAGCAACCCAAACAATTGGTCACCAAATCATTTTGTGGTTTGTTTCCCAGTTTTACCTACTGAATCCAATGAAATGAAGGAGCCTGCCCATAAAAAGTCAAAACTTTGTATTGATTCAGATGATACCCCGGATATCACCATGGACTCACAAAATGAAAAGACGGATATTAAATCTGATGACAATGAATTTATTAAGACAACAGAACATGGTAAAGATAAAACATCTTTTGACGATTCTGATTTTTCTGATCTTGGTAAAATTGTAACAGGTGCAATAAAGTTGAACACAATGTCCTCAGCTGAAAAGATAAGTTATATTCAGAATCAACCCTTGCCAGACGATGTCACCAAGTTAAAAACAAGTCGTGCTCAAACAACGAATACGGGTGAACTAAAAAAGACTTTATCATTTCAATCTTCTTGGATGATTCAGTTTTCCTGATTGACCTTTAACTGTTAAATGGCGGTCTGTGTAAGTTTTGTGTCATGTTCCCTCAGTCAGATGTCCAACTTCAAAATACATTTGTTACGCAACCTTTTACTGCGTATAAGAAAGCCCTTGGAAAAACATCTGCCCTTTTAAAGCATCAAAATTCAGAACACCACAAGAGTGCCAAATTTGTTTATCACACAACCAAGATGACATCCGAAGTGCCATCTTCGTCTCTTCCGTATAAACTCGATCAGCAAAATCAGGCACAGTATCAGCACACCATAAAGTTGCTTGAAACAATAGCAAATGCGATCATTTTTTGTGGGAAACAAAATATTCCTCTCCGAGAACACAGAGATGATACCACAAGTGATTCCTCAAATAAAGGTAATTTCCTGGCAATATTACAGCTGTTGGCAAAGCATGATGAGCAGCTCTGGTCTCATCTACAAAAAGCAAAAAAGAATGCCTTATATACCAGCAAAACCATTCAGAATGAGGTTATCCAACTCATTGGAAATCACATCACGGGTAAAATTTTGAAGGGTTTACAAGGGAGGGTTTTTTATTCCATCATAGCCGATGAGGTAACTGACAAGTACGCTAACAAAGAAGTTTTAGTCTTGTGTCTCAGATTTCTAGATACTAGAGAACACCCTGCCATCATTAAGGAGGAATTTCTTGACTTTGCAAATATAGGCAGAACTACTGGGGAAGCAATTGCTGATAAACTTATTGAAATCCTCCGCTTGCTTGCAATTCCAATTGATAACATGCGAGGTCAAGCATACGATGGTGTAGCAGCAATGACATCGGAAAAACGGGGGTGTCAGGGACGAATCAAGTCTCTAAACCAATTAGCTTTGTACACACACTGTCGGAGTCATGTATTGAATCTGAGCATCGCTTCAGCCTGCAAATTACCCCTTGTGAGGAATATGATAGATGTCCTTAATTCAGTATTTATTTTCTTTGACAGTTCCCCTAAACGACAAGGGTTTCTTGAGACTATTGTAGAAAATGATGGGTCTGTAGATTTTTCCAGAAAGAAACTAGTTGGACTCTGTAAGACTAGGTGGGTTGAGCGTCATATCTGCTTTGATGTGTTCTACACTATGTACAAGTTCGTCATCAAATGTCTGCAGCACATTCTCAATCAAAACCTTGATGAAAGTACCAGTGAAAACTGGTCTTGGGATAGGCAAACTAAAGTGACCGCACAGGGGCTTTTGGCTTCGATGACGTCCTTCTCTGTGTTGATAACATTTGTGTTTGTAAGGTATGTCCTAGATACAATAAAGCCTTTGACTCTCAAACCTCAGAAAAGAGATATTGACATTTTCACTGCAAGTAAGTTAATTGAGGAACACGTGGATAGGATCAAAGAAATTCGTAGAGCGGTAGACACCGAATTGGAGTCTTGCTTTGAAGATGCAAAACAAATTGCAGACGACCTTGATATAGTGATTAAAACCCCAAGGGTTTGCTCCAAGCAGCCACACAGAGAAAATGTCTCCACAAGTAATCCAAGAGATTATCATAGATCTGTCGTGGCCATTCCATATCTGGACTTTTTCCTCAGAATACGAGGTTTCAGAAAGAAGATCTGGTGGCATATTCAATATGCTCTTTGTTGTCTGTCAATGTGACAAATATTTCACGCGAGGAATTGTCCAAACTTGCCTCAGAACTAATATTTTGGGGGAGCGACCTGGCTTGTCTTTCTGTAAAGGACTTGGAGAAAGAACTCAGAGATTGGAGACGTTATTGTGTTAACATAAGCAAAGAAACTTCAGACAAGCTCTGCAATCTGCTCAATCTTTTCAACTTTGTAGATGGGGACGTTTTCCCGAACGTGAAAATTCTTCTTCACATCGGATGTGTTTTACCTATCACAACATGTGAGGCCGAAAGATCCTTTTCTGGATTAAGACGCATCAAGAGTTACATGCGCAGTACTATACAAGAGGACAGATTGACTGGGCTTGCACTAATGCATCTTCACCATTCATTAGAAATTGACCAAAAGGAAATTGTATAATCATTTATCAGGCAAGGAAAACGAAGATTATTTCAGTGAAGTCTCTTTAGCTAAATAACACTTCCTACCAGGAAACATCAATACACGACAAAAAGGTCGCCCGCGTGGTGCAGTGGTTATATAGAGCGTTTCCTTCGAGAGTTGGAAAATAAAGGGTTGAACATTATATCACGGGTTCGATTTTGTGAAAAGGTTCGAACCCCCCCCTCCTGGGAAAAAATTCTGGATCCACGCCTGTACTCGGTTATTGGTATTCTGTAATATACTCGGTTATTGGTATTCTGTAATATATCCGGTTATTGGTATTCTGTAATATACTTGGTTATTGGTATTCTGTAATATACTCGGTTATTGGTATTCTGTAATATACTCGGTTATAGGTATTCTGTAATATACTCGGTTATTGGTATTCTGTAATATACTCGGTTATTTGTATTCTGTAATATACTCGGTTATTGGTATTCTGTAATATACTCGGTTATTTGTATTCTGTAATATACTCAGTTATTGTTATGCTGTAATATACTTGGTTATTGGTATTCTGTAATATACTCGGTTATTGGTATTCTGTAATATATCCGGTTATTGGTATTCTGTAATATACTTGGTTATTGGTATTCTGTAATATACTCGGTTATTTGTATTCTGTAATATACTCGGTTATTGGTATTCTGTAATATACTGGGTTATTTATTATTCTGTAATATGCTCGGTTCTTGTTAATTTATAATATACTCGGGGACTGGTTTTCAGTAGTTTACTCGGGTACTGATTTTTAGTAGTTTACTCGGGGACTGATTTTCAGTAGTTTACCCGGGGACTGATTTTCAGTAATTTACTTGTGTACTGATTTTCAGTAGTCTTTTGACCAACATTTTGTTATACATTTTAAAAGTACTGAATATCGGTATTCTCCTAAACTACCATGTTTCAGTATTATTAGTTATTAGGTGGTGGTGGGGTTTACGCTAAGGACAATTCTATATTTTCCTTAGTATCATCGCCTTTCTGTTTCCAAGTGGCAATACTGCAGCTGGATCGCTTGCTATCTAACAAACCATATACACGGCATTTCACCTCAAGAAAGCTGTAATATCTTGTAGAATCATGAATATTGGATCATACTGGGTACATCCATAATCCCATGCTGTACAAAACAGTACTTCTATAATCCCAGCCCGTACAAAATTGTACCTCTATAATCTCAGCCCATAAAGAATTTTACATCGGACTCCATAATTCCAGCCCGTACAGAACTGTACCTCCATAATCTCAGCCCATAAAGAATTGTACGTCTATAATCCCAGCCCGTACATAATTGTACTTCTATAATCCCAGCCCATAAAGAATTGTACTTCTATAATACCAGCCCGTGCAGAACTGTACAGCTATAATCCCAGTCCGTATAGAACTGTAATTCTATAATCCCAGCCTGTACAGAACTGTACTATAATCCCAGCCTGTACAGAACTGTACTTCTATAATCCCAACCCGTACAGAACTGTAATTCTATAATACCAGCCTGTGCAGAACTGTAATTCTATAATCCCAGCCCGTACAGAACTGTAATTCTATAATCCCAGCCTGTACAGAACTGTACTATAATCCCAGCCTGTACAGAACTGTAATTCTATAATCCCAGCCCGTACAGAATTGTAATTCTATAATCCCAGCCCGTACAGAACTGTAATTCTATAATCCCAGCCCGTACAGAACTGCACTATAATCCCAGCCCGTACAGAACTGTACTATGATCCCAGCACATCTGTACTTTAATCCCAGCCCGTACACAACTGTACTTCTATAATCCCAGCCCGTATACAACTGTACTGCATGTATAATACCAGCCCGTACAGAACTGTACTATGATCCCAGCCCGTATACATCTGTACTTTAATCCCAGCCCGTACAGAACTGTGCTTCTATAATCCCAGCCTGTACAGAACACCTGTCTACTAAGTACTGTCTTGTACCTTTGTCTTTTCACCATCATTTTCATCTTTGGATTATTTTGAGAGGGTTGTGATATCCTTCCATGCCCAGGGTTGCTATTAATAGACCTTACAGGCTCAGGGTTACTATTAATAGACCTTCCAGACCCCGGGTTACTATTAATAGACGTGCTGGAGGTGTCGCTGTTCTTCCTCGGATAGGACAAACTGCACAGATTCCCTGTGATTGATTTCTTTTCTTGGCCAAGTCATACAATATATTTCTAAACGTATGAAAACTATCAGTTAAAACTAGATTCATGATATCGGTGACTATAATACGATTCAAATCATGCCATTATCCACTTCATTTAGACAGACACATCAGCTCATATATTCATATTGAAATATTTCTTAACTTCTTATCGAATTTCCTTTTTTATGTTCTATTAAAGCTTAAAGAACAATATTTTCTTAGTATGAAGCTTTCAAGAAATTTTGATTACTTTAATTAGAAGTATTATGATAGATTAGAATATATCTATGAAAACCGTAACTTCATCATAGATTAATATCTTATTGCATCAGTGTATGGGGGAAAGCAGTATTTTATACAATGCAGTGATAGTTTGAATTTTCCGAGGAATTTTATTGATACTCCTAGAAATTCAATTGACTAGCTCACAAAATCATACACGAAGTTCAAAATTCTTTTTAGAATGATAATATTGATTTCAACGTTATGTTAACCACGCAAAACCAGACGGTTCCACCTCAGCTGCTATCACCAGATGTCGGACAATAAAAAACATGTTGTTTTCATTTATAAAATTAACCATCCTCTTACTTTAGAATAAAGTGAACCTCGCACAATTCAAACATCACACACTTCGAATTTTGTAAAATTTGTATATAAAATATTTATCATGATTAGCTAGTCACGTACATATGCAAATCGCTAAAATCGATTCCCATTAGTACGTAAAGAAAGCATCTCTGATATTTCATCTTTGAGATATCTAATTAAGAATTTTGAAAGTATATGAGTCTATATACCCCGAGCCTCTACACCAGTATATTGAATGGAGCACGCGAACACAAGGAATATGAAATATATGCCATTGTGAAGAGACTTAAGGTATTTCAACTCGCATATTTACAAATGTACATGTATTTTTAAATAATCAAACATTTCTTATATTTACATTTTGATAATTTTATTTACATTTCAATAATAAACCCGAGCTGTACTCTCTCAAACGTTGCGAACTTTCTGTTTAAGTTAGTGAATATTAAGGGGAAAACGGGGTGAATTTAAATATTACACAATGATATGTACATGCATACAATCATACATACATACAATGTCGAATATATTACAGAGATCAACAACTACTTCGGCGGCGTGTTTGTAAATGTGACAGGCCGGTCTAAATTCTCACGTTTTATTTATAGGTATTACTTATATATGTATTATGTTAAATATGTTTCATTCCTACAGTAAATGTGAATCAAATCCAACTGGTTTTGAAATAAAAAAAAAAAAAAAAAAAACAAGAACAGCGTAAATGTTTGCTGAAATTTCGACGATTTGATCGATCGGAGACCACGTGTCACATTTAGATACACTTTTATTTGATTTGGGAAATGAAAAATATCTTGGGGAAAGTATCATATTTCAAATGTTTTGCTGATAGATTGAAACATGATAAAAATGGTATACGTGATTTAAATCAGAGTAAGATTTTTTATTAAACAACCGAGGGTCGCGATATAGCACAAGTAAGTGTTGTTTACCCCCCCCCCCCCCCCCCCTGTTATATATATATATCTCCTTACTTCACAGATTTAAATTCGGCTAGCTTTAACATGTACCTGTAGATACAGTCCTAGTGTTTCTATTCCAAAACACTCATTAATTGTTAATAGATTCTGTCAACATTTGTATTGCTTATATTTTAACATTCACTATGTAGAGGAGTTCAATATCCAACTTAAAATTTCACATGTAATTATTCGGTATACTATGTGGTCTGGTCCCCGTCCCCGCCACCCCTTGATCACTCGTACTGGGGACCCCAATACGAGATCGAGATATCAAGGAGTGGCGGGGGCGGGGACCAGACTATACGATACGATGAACAATTTCCATACAATTATGACTGATCTTTGCATCGATATTTTAAAGAAAAATCGGTTAATATTTTAGTTTTATTTTTGTCATCTCTAGAATTACACTATCTACTTTCGTTTGTACAGGAAGTATTACGGATCATTTGCTACAAACTCCAGTCTCCTGCTGAATACTGGACGCCTTTGAACCGGTTGCGGTAGCTCAGTGGTAGAGCGTTCGCTTCGAAACCGTGAGGTTGTGAGTTCGAATCACGCTCCTGCCATGGTCGTATCAATTATAGGTATTGATTGCCCCTTCGCCAAACACTCGGCATTTAGAATGCAAAACTTATACGGCACCAATTTTGATGCACCAGATGCTCATTTCGACAAATAATGTCTTTTCAGTGATGCTCAAGCCGAAATTTTGGAAATCCGAAATAACAATAAACTTGTAAGAGCTAAAAGGAAAAACAGAGTGCCAAATACTGTAGCCAAATTCGCCTAAGGATCAGAGCTATGCTAAAAGTGAGACCACTGCTCTTTCCGATAAGACCTTAAATATGAAGGTCCCGTGTCGCGGCAGGCATTGGCACGTTAAAGAACCCTTACTTCTAAGGCCATAGGCGCTGATAAGAGGTCTATAACTACAGCTGATGGCGTCTCAATATGAGTGAAAAATCCTTGACGGGACGTAGAATGATCAATCAATCAAAGAACCGACTGGACGACTTCAATTTAGTATCCAGTTCTGTAGCTGCGATCAGTGCAGACCACAAATAATAACAGTAAAGTTCATTTTCCAACAATACTGAAAAGGCTTCCTTCATCGAGTTATGAGTACTTGACGATGTACATGTAAATGAGACTACGCCACGTTGGAAGAGCAGAGGTACTATCGTTCCAGTAACAGCGTGTCACTTCGCTAGATAAAAATAATATGATTCTAACTTGAAAAATAGCCAAATATATTAAAATCGATTTCTAATATCCATCAAAATGCGTACTTGAATTTACTATATCACATATCTATGACCACATTTACTAGGAAACGGAATCCCAATTCCCCTGAGCTTCAAACACTCCAACGTACAGTGCACTGTTTTACACCAGGCATCCGTATTTATACCTCAGAAGTGGTCATCTCAAAAGCTTACAGAAGGTAGAAACTGACTACATTGTATTCAGAACGACTTATGAGGGTGATCGGTGGGAAAATAACATATTTTGGATAAATTATTGGTTCTGTATAAAAAATAACTTCATTCTAGAAAGGGGGAATGTACACAAGATGTATACAAGCTATCCACACTTCAGCTGCCTGTGGTTTTACATACTCTCTTCTAAAACGACCGTCATATTTACTGTAAGTTTTAGGATGTCTTAAACGTAGGACAATTTTTCAGATGCATCATAGTTTAGGACAGTTTTAAGACACTAGCTTATGCGTCATAAGAATAATCAGAGATATATCTTAGTCTTAATTAAAGTAGCTTTATGAAAACGCCCACAGAATAGTAATATGCATTTTCTACCAAGCTCGGTGGGAGACTTTGTGTCCCCCTCTATATGCGCACCAGAAAAATACTCGGTAATGTAATCAAGAATAATGCTCCGTATTAATTTTGAGACACCCCGCATGTTAGGTCTTCGTGACTTAAGGTATTCGATCCATAAAACCCCCAATGTTTTCCCCCCCAGAATTAATTGTTATGAAATGCACAACTTGATATCATGTATGAAAGATAATTAACATACAGTGATTCACCAAAAGAATTTTCAAAATTGACAAGACATATAAGAATAACACAAATCCCTATGAAAAAAAACCCACATTTCTGACAATAAAGTCAATTAGACCAAGAGTATAATTTCCAAAGCGAAAAGCTTTCTGTCATCGCGGTCCTCTTTCTTACCTTCATAATGTTTTAGCGGGCTCTTCAAAGATTAAGTTGTTATTAGCCTCCATTATGACCCTACATGATGTAAAACTACGAACTTTCAGGTGAGCTCAATTGTCCTTAAAGTCCCACGTGACCCGTTTTAAAGGTTCTATTTGTTTGACATCATTGTTCGCTAGTCCTTCATCAGTTTTGTTTTATCCCAACACCCTATAGTCATTTATTAGAGAGGTCTGAAAAGTGGTCCCACCCATAGAAGGCCCAAGGTGGTACCCTTACAGCCCCAAAATGAGGGCGGAAAATGATAGTCCTAGGGGTCTACGTCCTTGCCTGCATACTCTTTTTGTGGTGGATTCTTCAAAGATTAAGCTGTTATTAACATTCATTATCCCCCTATGTGATATAACGTCTAAACGCCAGGAACTTTCAGGCGAGCTCAATTGCCTTCGAGTATGAAACTTGATAATCAAAAATGTGTTCATTAATTGTTTGAAAAATTATCAATTTTGATTTTTTATGTGTTATCTTTTAGTATTCCGTCCGAGTACTCTCAGTACGTTGATGAACTTTCTTATTGACAGCTAGCTTTTATGGCCTTATTGGCTGCTGGTTAGTGGCTGTTAGCTTCAGCCTAGTCGTGTTTGGCGTACTTTTGTAACCTAGATGGGGAGTCTGGGTAATTATATAGACAAGTTTGGGGGGGGGACCAATTAATACCACATGGAGAGAAGAGAAATTAGCTGTTTAATTATGGAAGATAGATACATGTAGGGGTAGAGTCAATGGTAATTTTTATGATGTTAACTTGCTACAGACGGGGTAGAGGGAATATGTAAGGCCGGGTTATAATAACATTTCCAGAGGGTACACGTAAAGTTTAATTGGCATACAGGCTCATATACATGCTACATATACATACACTACACATATAATAATACCATATTTATATATAGCACCCTTTTCATACACTTTGTACATGTACGCTCAAAGGTGCTTTACAATGCATATATTCCTTACTACAGAATGTTATACACATAATACATAGAAAATAAATAAAACATTAAAAAGCAATTATATAAAAGGCGTTATCACATGTAAACATATGTCAGTGTCACAACAGTCTCTGCATTAATCCACTTCATTTAAGTTTAGACAAATGTGTGCACATTTTGTAGCTAAAGTGTGTCTGAAGCACACATGATGCCTAAATTGTCTTTTTGAGAATTAAAGGTGAAGATAATTAACAGTGATCAATCTCATAACTCCTATAAAGGCGAAGATAACGAACAGTGATCAATCTCATAACTCCTATAAGCAATACAAAATAGACAGTTGGGCAAACAAGGCCCCATGGGTAACCCAGAGGTGGGATCAGGTGTCTAAGAAGAGTAAGCATCCACTGTCGACCCGTCACACTCGCCATGAGCTCTATGTCTTGATCAGGTAAACAGAGTAATCCGTAGTCAAAATCAGTGCCAAGAACAGTCTAACAATTGGTATGAAACATGTCAGACGGCATTTGACCCAATGATAGGTTGTATTGGCAATCTAGATTGTTATAACGACCATAGCATTTGCGAAATGCTGACTTTAAACGAGACTGTTAAAACCCCTGTATCATCAACTTGTTTGTCAGTAGCCTGCCACGATTTAAATCCAATTTCACTCTAACACTTGTTGTAATTAGGCAAGTAATTTTTTCGTTTACTTTAGGAGTGTTCATTACTTTTCCTCAGCCATCGTTTACTCTAAAATTCCCACTTTTGCCTTACTTTTAACTTCATTTTATAATGATGACTGTAATGATTTTGTTTTAATCTTGTCTGAAGTTTAATGATTAAGTTTTATGTTTGGATGCTTAACATCACCCCAAGTTACACTGTGTATTATCTTGTTTCTATACCCCCCTCCCCCCTTGACACCTGTACATGACCATGTCCAGGAAAATTAGAATACCTTGCTGGCCGGCACAGTAAATAATGTTCTCCATCTTTATATTACAATTAAAGATAAAGTAATTCTGCAAGATACCAACCATATTTCAAAGGAATTGAACAATAAACTAAGTTTGATTTCAATTGCAATTTTACACATCAATTCGCAATAAAGTATAAGTATGTACATGTATGAGAATACCCAACACTGTTATGGTAGTAACATGTTACCAGATTTGTGTGTTCCCCCCAGATTTAAGAGTCTTTGCAAAAGCTGTAGGAACAGCATCTTCTGAGAATTCGGAATCCTTTGGATATTTTCTGTAGCAAGGGTTATCGGGGATCCAATAGTGCTTTCTTGATTCTCCATCAGAATTGAAATCTGATTCTGCAATATACGGACGAACGGATATTATCGGTGGTGGTGTTTTTCTTAATGTTATCGATTCAATAATGGTTTTTCGCTCTGTGTCCGACTCCATTAATTCTGATGGGCCAACACCAAAATTCTCATTTGATGATCTCTCCACTTCTCGCATTGTCCTTTTCTCTGCTCTTTTCTTCGCTTGGGGAGGTATTTGAGTTAATGTGAAGTTGTGTCTACTTGGGTTACTGTCGAGGGAACTCACGGAGCTACTATCATCACTAGATAGACGAGGTCGAGTTAAGATATTCTTCTTTGTTCCTTTTCTGATTGGATCGTTATTGAATCTCTGTTTAGTGCGTCGATCATCGGCTTTGTTAGACTGAAAGTGAAATATTTCTGTGCATGAATTTACCTTCATGAGAGAGAGAGGGAGAGAGAGAATGAGAGAGAGAAAGAGAGAGAATTTAATTAAACATACTTCTCTAGAATCGTGGCATAGTTTTGGTAATTTTCTGGCCCTTGATCCCGATTCAGAGTTGGTAGCAGAATCCAGAGCATCTAGATACCATTCGTCTTCCCGATGATAATCCAAGGTTTGTGTGTTACTTTCATCACTGGTGTCAGAGGTAGTGATTTTCGGTTTCAAGCCATCAATTTCCAAAGATGATTTAGCTTTGCAGGAACATGTACAGACATAACGAGTGGGTGGATGTTTACGAAGATGGTTGTGTAATCCTTGATGTTTAGGGGTATTGAAAAAATTGATAAACTTCCACATTATCTCTTCTTTTGGTTGCTTTGATTTTAGATGAAAAAATAATTCCTCCCATAATGCATTTTGATGTCCTTTATCAGCTTGGCATTGATTAATGTTGTTGTAAAGACTGGGTGTTAAAAATCCCCCCAACTTCAAATTACACCGAAGATTTTTAATATCAACTTCAGATCGTATACGGCAAACTGAACAAAGCGAACTTGTTAACTTGGACGTTGAATGTTTTTCAAATGATGCTTTCAATCTCTCAGCAACATGACCAAAGGATGCTTTCACCAAAATTTCGAGAACTGAAAGGAAAGTTTCATTATCACAAGCTTCTAATTTTGCAGCAAAAAGGTGAGCTTGATCCTTTCTAGACCGATTTTTCATCATGTTTACTTCTTCTTCAGACAGATAATCCTGCATTTCATCAAGCAGAGTGGACTCAGTCACTATCAGATCTTTCTCGATCATCATGATGTTCTCTCTTACTGCTTCTGTCACCGCGGTTTTCTCACTAGTTCTCGCTAGAATCAAATTAAGATCACCTTTTTACAACAGCAATTTAGTTGTGAGACAGGTGGATTCTCATAACTTTATAACAACTAGAATCACATACTTTTATAATTTTTTCAAGCACAAATTTAGGACAAATCTAAAGACTTACGAAAATATCTCAAAATTTAAAAAAGAATTAAAACAACACATTTTTGATAAATTCAAAATCGTAAGACGCATTGTCAAAGGAACAGATGATTAATTCTAAAATACTAGTACAAGATCATAATCATAATGCTTTTTGATTGCATAGCCTACTCTTTCTCAGAATGTTGAAAACTTAATTCAGATTGACGTATGTCTCGAATTTTAATTCATGTTATATCATCTTTTTCCTAACTCTGACAATACGTCTGTCGCACTTGGCATTTGAACTCCTTTAGGATTTTACGAGGAAGCAGACTTTTACATAATATATGAATAGGCATATCTTGTAGATGGCTTTTTTAAATTTAGGATCAGGGGTCCATACAGGTTCCCAAAAGGGTCTAACTCTTATAAATGCTGGTCACTGGAACTTAGCATCTCGGAATACAAATGCACTACCCACCATAAATAAGTATACACATTAGCTTTTTACACCTTTTGGCATGAAATATAATCCATATAATGAAAAAGAGCTATATATAACAGTAAAATAATCAGTTAAGGGTACAACTTCAATATATGAGAAGCTATTAATGAACATTCAATATTTTCGGCATTGTCTGTTAAATTGTAATATTGATTTACTTAAGGTGAAAAATTAAAGGATCTTATAAAAGTGCTCATCAAATACACGATAATATGTATAACGGTTTCAAGTTAAGGTTTGCATAATATCTCTTTAGATAATTAAGAAAATCAAGTATTTTAACAAACAAGAGGCCCAAGGACCACATCGCTCAACTGAGTCACCTTGTCTCATATCTAAAAGATTTTCCCTATATATTTGTAAGCAAAACTTTGATCCTTCTGACCCCATCCTACACCCGGGGGCAATGATTTTAACACACTGCAATGTGAAATATGTCAGAAAGCTCTCATGTAAATATCAGCTTTTCTGGCTCAGTGGTTGAGAAGAAGATTTTTAAAGATGTTCCTTATATATTTGCATGTAAAACTTTGATCCCCTATTGTGGCCCCATCCAACCCCCGGGGGCCATAATTTGAACAAACTTGAATGTGCACTATGTCAGGAAGTGTTCATGTAAATTTCAGCTTTTCTGGCCCAGTGGTTCTTGAGAAGAAGATTTTTAAATGACCCATCTATTTTTGGATTTTTGTGATTATCTCCCCTTAGAAAGGGACATGGCCCTTCATTTGAACAAACCTGAAAGCCCTTCTTCCAAGGATGCTTAGTGGCAGCGGTTCTTAAGAAGAAGTCGAAAATGTGAAAAGTTTACGACGCCGACAACGACAGACAACGGACAAATTTGATCAGAAAAGCTTACTTGAGCCTTTGGCTCAGGTGAGCTAAAGATGAGGATATGAAAAGTTAAAAGCCTAACTTCATCTTCTTATATGTAACAGTTATGTATTTTGTATCGATAGATCTGAATCGATAATGTGACTTATTTTTTTCATGCACAAGAAACTTACTTTGGTAAGTGTATATTTATTTATGGTGGGCAGTGTAGTCAACAGTTTCAAACTACAATAACAGATGTAAGACATTTAAATCTACATAAATATTGCTGTTAATGTATTTACCTTTTGATGGTGTTTTTGAGGATGCTGTAGCAAGAAAATCACTCTGCAGCCTAGTTTCTCTTTTAGTCACATGATTGACTTGAACAGCTTGACTTTTCCCAACCACCGTTTTAGGTCTTTTGTTGGATGTCGGTCTTTGGGTTGTTTCTACCAAACCTGTATTTCTACCAAATGCAATCTGCAACAATATTTTATGCATACATTCATCAATATGCTTTATGAAATTTTGCTATGAAGGAGACGATCACTTTCAAATTTTCCTTTTTACAATACAAATATATATATATATATATATATATATATATATATATATATATATATATATATATATGATATTTGTTTAGTGGGAGTCTTATCCAATGTGCCATGAATACTTCCTATTGAGCAGAGCATAATAGAATATTCTGTGTCTATGGTTAATAATTGTAAGATATCAATATCATTCAAAGTGAATTTTAAAAGTGTTATCTCATTAGTTATTATGTATATATTTTGGTAAAAACATTTCTTTGTGGGATAAAATATATATATTTTTCACACTTGTGAAGATGGTCAGCGATTGGTCATTTGTCTGTAGCAATATAATCTGCTATTTCGGTGGTATTTTTGCACGAGACACAGTACAGCGAAGACCTGTTCGATGTTGTACAAGTGTTTGGTGATATTTTTGTCCTTTATATATACACAATAATTTGGCATTGAATATTTTGACAGTATTATATGTTCACTATTATGTGTGTAAGGTAGTACAAGAGAGTATGTGATAAATAGAAATAGAGCCAGGAAATAGCGGGTTTTCTCAGTTAGACTTTTACATAGAATTCATAAATGATATATGTAGCTAATGGCGTCTACTGTTTAGGTTTAATAGGTGAAAGTATTCATTTTGTATATATGTGTGTTTTAGTTTTAGTTAACCGACAGTGTTCATTTTATCAATAGGTCTATAAAACATTGGTTATGATATTATTTCAGTATTGACCATGACCTGCAATGGTGGCCATGTTGGGCTGGATATCACGTGCCTTGCTTAGGTTTGTGGACATTGCGCATTCCCAAGTTTGTCCATTTGACTTTGTATGCTACATATGTATTCTTATATAGGATATATGTTACAGTTTGTATATTAATAGTTGAGGTCAAGAAATTCTTGTGCATCTGTGATAAAGTGGAGTATATCGAGATGTTTTATGACTTGTGTAATTGCATATTTTTCGCGGTCACAAAGCTAATGTATCCATTCATTTACAGGAACATTGTCATTATCTTACGATATGTGCATGAAGAATAAACTGTGAAAATAACTTGTCTGTTACACACACACACACACACATATATATATATATATATATATATATATATATATATATATATATATATATATAATCCAAAATATAAGTAAATATCCACACAAGTAATAGTTTAATGAAGAAAAATTAGAATGCCGAAAATAACTCAACCGGTTTCATTTTCAATCTTCAAGAGTTATGACATTATTGCTTAATTACACATTATAGATTTAACTATCACGTCAAAACTAAAGTGACAAATGAGACAGAGGAGTCGAAAAACAATGAAGTTTTTCAATATTCTAAACACACTAAGCCCTACCATGAAATTCACTATGGAATTCTATAAAAAAAAGTTTTGGCCCCGGGGGTGCAAGAGTCCTGCAATTTACAATTGATGTCCCCTGTGTTCAAAAGATGCTGCACACCAAATTTGAAAAGAATTGGAATGGTATTTATCAAGAAGTTAAAAATGTTCAATTGTTAACGCATGACGGACGACAACCAATTGCAATAGGTCATCTGAGTTTACTCAGGTGACTTAAAAAACCCATAATACATATAACTATTAGTGATCAATGCTATATATTTTATAAACGGAGATAAACTAAAAAGACTTTAGTGACTATCAAAGTTACCACTATCAGTGCACAAATAAGGTATGTCCATTGCAGTAAGTATTCTATGGTGTTCTTCAAGGGCCATATCTAAAATAAATTACAAATACATGTATGTATTAACATCTATTCTTATAATTAAAACTCACACACACACACACACACACACACACACACACACACACACATACGTGCATAATGCCGAAACTCACTACACAAGACTTTACACCTGAAACTCACTACACTATGTTCTAGTTATGCTAACCAGAATATAAATTCATTTTTACGTAATGTGGGACATCTGTATATTGTTCTGATACTTGAAATATAGAAAAGCCGTCTCTAAAAATATTGAATTTACACCGGATACCTACGACACGGTGTCACATGACTCATGTGAACACACACGGGAAACTCACTACAGAGTGTTTAAACGTGATATATTACCCGAAAGTCACTACATTTAGTCTGGCGATTGATTGAGAGCACAGGAAACTCAAGCATTTCAACCATTTTCAAAAAAAACAAAACAAAACCCAACAATTTTTATTTTACAGTATCCCCCTTTACAGCAAACAGGACTATTCCGGATACTAAAGTAAAGGGGGGGGGGGGGGTCTTTACTTTGGTATACGGAATAGTCCTGTTCGCTATAATTTACATGTGTTTATTGAAATAAAACCCCAGTCTTTTATGCATTGTTTTACTTCAGTTTATCACAAAATATTATCCGGAAAGTTGGTACCTTTAAAAGAACTATTTTTTTTTTTATATATCAGACGATATGGCTTCTCGGCCAGTGCACGAGGTTGTGTTTAGCAATGAATATTTTCATATTTCAATGACCTTCATATCCGAAGAAGAGCCTCGGTTTGAAGTGTCACATTGTAACCTATATATTTGATCATAAGTTATATTAATTAAAGGTATTTGATGTTCTACCAAGGAGTGGATGCAAGAGTTGGAGGACGTGTACCAATCCTCAAAGGCAATGGGTCTAAATAGTCCGGCGTTATGCCTTCAGTGCGTCCATGGTTAAGCCCTGGTGGGGCATGGGATGAGACACCTGGTGTTGTAGCGTATACCCCCTTCAGTAGGTTCATCCTCCGGAAAATCTGCTTTATGCCTAGCCATTTAGTAATTACTTTCAAAGAATTTAGGATAATGGAGGATCCAGATGGATATTTACGTCCTAGGTTGAAAATTTAAAACGTTTCTATTTACCATTTTATTAATCGTCTATCATTGTATGAAAGTCCTTTTAAATTGAGATTAAACTATTTTTTTTTATGTGTTTGGTATAAAAGTAAGGAAAAACTCCTATTTTTTTCCCCGACATAAATTGTGAAAAAGGTTCATTTATCATTCGACAATATAGAGTCTTTCATCGAATCACGAATACTGGTTCAATATCCGTTTTTAACATTTTCTATGTCACAGTATAAGTTGGATTTTATAATATGTCCTGTGTTACACAATAATATCAAATAAAAATAAGGTCTGATGAAAAGACGAAGAGTGGATATTGAAAATGTACATATACAGTAAATGTATTCGTCTGCTCATTCATTGTGTCCTTGTACAGAGTACAAGAATAGCTTTTCCCCCAAGCTATTTACCCCCCCCCCCCACCCCGAAATTCTGGCTATAAAGCAACCCTACCACATCCACCGGAAACCTGGCTAACTATCAGTATTACCCCTAAATAAATTTGGCTATATAGCAAAATGCATCTTATTAAAAAATGATCCTTCATAAGCTCAATGAGCATTCAATTCAGTAGTTGAACGACTGCCAAAAGAATTTACCCCTTTAATCAATATATCAAAGATATTAATGAAATTGCAACCAACCACGTATGTGTATTGTAGGGAAGTTTCACTACTAGGGCTAGGGGATATAGCCACCCCTCAAAGGGGGTGACTCACTAAATACCATAGCCAGTCTTCCGATGGAAATCCAGACCAATCACGAAGGAGGGAGGCTCACTATTGATAAGTGTGGGGTGGGTGTGGGTGTGGGGGGTCTAACTATATTGCCAGACTCCTCCGGGGGAGGGGGGCTTACTATATATAGCCAATTTTCCGGGGGGAGTCTCATTATATAATACCGGTAATTAATATTAAGCAGATCTAAACAAGGTGTTCAGTCTATGAATCACCAAATCAACGTAAACTCAAATAATTCAAGACATCTTTAAGCATTTGAAAATATCAATTCATTTGATGCGCGCAACAATTCAATTGAAGATCTCTTCAAATAATTAATAATATCTACTATTCTAATTTCTAGCGCGCATTGATTAAATTGTTTATATTGCTCTGATACTTAAAATATAGAAAATCCGTCTTTAACAAAATTGAATTTTCACCTGATACCTACGACACCATGTCACATGTGAACACACACCGGAAACTCACTACAGAGTGTATAAACTTGATATATATGAAAGTCACTACATTTAGTCTGGCGGTTGATTGAAGGAATTAAAAGGGAACTCAAGTGTTTCAACCACTTCTCAAAAAACAACTTTTTGGGGAATTTATATAAATATCAGAGAGAGAGAGAGAGAGAGAGAGAGAGAGAGAGAGAGAGAGAGAGGCTGTCTAGTGTTTTGTCAGTTGAACTAAAATATACTCTTCTGTAACAGAAATTAATGTTAAAAAGATTTGAAAAAGGTTTTCAGTCTAAGAAGCTAAATTCAAGATAAGTTTAATTATTTGAAGATATCATCAATTCATTTGATGCTTGCAACAATTCAATGAAACATGTTCAGATAATTACTAAAATCTACAATTCTGAATTATTGCGCGCATTGATTGAATTCTTTATAGCATTGAATACTTTGATGAGTTGATTAGGCTATAGTTGAATTGTTGTTCTCTTCAAATGAATTACTGATATCAACAATTGAATTGATGCCCTCCACAATTTAATTAAAAAAAGCTTTAATTCAATTACTGGCGCTTCAATTCAATTACTGTGTGTAATAATTTAATTATTGCTCTCTTCAATTGAATTGATATTTATTCAATTGATGCATGCAATACTTCTTCTAGATACAACAACTATCTAATTAGATCTGTCTTGAATTCATTATATTAATTGAAGTGTTTCTCTCTATATAAGAGTTGATGTGCTCATTAATTTCTTGTACAAAAATCGTTGTAAATAATTAAGATATTTTCAATTGAATTAAAGAGATTATTAAATCAATTATACGGAGCTCAAAATCACATGCCGCGCTGAAGTATTGCAGTCATCAGTTAAATAAATGCGCGCAGCAAACCCATTATTGCTCTCATACATTGAATTGATGGGCAGCGCGCATTATTTAATATATGGGCGCAATAATTGATGTGAACACCTAATCAATTGATGAGAACACTGATTGATTTGATGAGCACGTCAATTGATTATTACGGGTAATAATTGAACTGATCTTTTTATCTGAGTTTTTGTTAATTTGGCGCTCCTTATCAGTCACACTTGTAATATAACCAATGTTGCATTCAAAGGCGTCTGTATCCTGGATGTCCTTTATGTCGAAATACGACACCAAAGGCCATTTAAAGGTGACCATACAGGAAATATTCCTGGTTATATGACAGTGTACTACAGTGCTTTAAAGATCTTTTTTTTTAAATATCTGAATACAGACACTGCTCAAGTCACAGGAAGAACTTGTACCAAGGACTTTTAAAAATACTGTGTGTCCCTGCAACCATCATGAATCTGATCGTTCAGAGTTCAGGATTTTTCTTTCGTACTACTCTTTCAGCAATCTATCAAGAGATACTGAATTTATAAGACTCTATTAAATTGTCTTGATTTTTCATTAGTATTTGAGAAGACACTGAGTAAAAATACTCCTAATCCAATTTGTCACTTGCGAAGTCCAAACCTAATGAAAACTACACCAATTTTAAGACTTCTTTAAAGCAAAGTACAATCAACTGCAAAATATAGGTGTACATATTTATTTCATAAGCATACAAAGCTGATCAATTTAGCTCAAAAAACCTCATATGATGTAAATAAAGCTACTCTTTAGTCTTAAAACAGCAGACACTTAATGTTCATTCATATTTGAAATTTGAGTTAGCTATCAAACTTGAAATATCTATTGAATATAAATGAAAACAAGTTACAAGTAAGAGCATGGTACTATCAATTACATTATAAGTACATTAGTGTTAAACTGCAATTAGTTTTAGTTAAATACTGTTATATTATCTTAGTATATTCATTCAGTCTTTCAATCGCACATGAATATAAGGCCTTGGAATACCATTAAACTTTTTGTTCAATTCAAGATATAGATGGAGAATTATTTCATGTGTACTGCTGTTGATTATATATTTATCAATTTTGAATGAACCAATGTATGGTGTACAATGAATGACAAATGCTGATAATACATCTTGTATATAAAACTAGTATCAAAACCATTTACAAGAAAGATTTAAGAAACATATATGCCCTCCATATTACAATATTGAAAATGATCATTTAGAATGTCTGTAGCAAAAGTTACAATGTATCTATTAGTCAGAGGCAACCATTATATGTGATCTCTAAAGGTACTGAGCAGATATTTTCAAATAACCAGTTATTTGAGTCCTGACCTTTGACCTTGAGAGTTTAAAACCAATGGGAGCCATCTATTCTTTAGGCGGCACCAGACTACCAAGTTTGATGTTTGTCAAACAAGGGTTCTCAAGATACTGAATGGACAAAATCTGATGTCCAGAGTAGTTTGACCATTGACCTTAAAATGAATACTAGATATCTACACTTATGATGTGTCAGTGTACCAAGTTTGATGTCTGTCAAGAAACGCAAACTCAAGATATTGTGTAGACAATACCTATGTCCGTAGCATTTTGACCATTGACCTTGTGACTTCAAAATCAAATGGAGTCATCTACTCCTTAGGTAGAACAAGTGTACCTGATTTGATATCTGTCAAGCAAAGAGTCCTCAATATATTGAGCAGACAATATCTTGTCATGTCCAGTTTGACCCTTGACCCTGTGACCTCAAAATCCATGGGGTATCTAATTCTTAAGGAAAATTAGTGAACCAAGTTTGATGTCTGTCAAGCGAATGGTTCTCAAATATTGAACAGACGGTATCTTACTATGTCCAATTTTACCTTCAACCTTGGGATCTGGAAATCAGTAGGGGTCATCTACTCTCTAGGGGCAACCGCTGTACCAAGTTTAGTAACTGTCAGGTAAAGGGTTGGTTCTTTAAATATTCAGTGGACAATATTTTATTATGTACAGTTTGACCTTTGTCCTTGTGACTTCAAAATGAATATGGGACATTATGGGACATATACTTCTTAAAGGAAACCATCTACTTCTTAAAAGAAACCACCTACTTCTTAAAAGAAACCAGTATACCGAGTTTGATGTCTGTCAGGAAAGCGTTCTCAAGATATTGAACAGACAATATCTTACTGTGTCCAGTTTGACCCTTGACCCTGTGACCTGTAAATTAATATGGTTCATTCACTATCTAGGGGCAATCATTGTACCAAGTTTGGAAACAGTCAAGCAAAAGAATTCATTAGATATTGAGCAGACAAGATTTGCTCTACAGACCGAATTAGTCATGTAAAACAATATATACGTCCCCTCTCGTTCAAATGGAGGGGGCATAAAAATTGGATTAACTCTTTGTAACACCTCTGCCAGGAAGTAATTTTTTTAACAGCAAACTTTCCACGACACCATGTTAAACTGGACAGCGATTTCTCCTTCCAAATGGATTTTAGACAGTCAACCTGAGTCAAAGTTTTTCCTAGTTTGATGAAAGTCTCAAATTGTCTTTACAAAGCTGCCTTTTCTGCAGTGGTCCAAGTGTGGCACTGAACATTGGCTGTAATAAAGAATGGACAGTACATATCACTTGAAACAGTTGTACAACAGTTTCTTGAAAGATTGTCCAACTCATTTTCTCTATCATTTACCATAACTTAAAGTAAATGATTTCAAATCAATAATATATTTTTTAAATGTTCTATCCTAAACCTTTATTAAACTACCAATAGATATTTAATATAAAATAAGAATATTGATAAAACTGATGTATGCTCCCCAAAATACATCTCACCTGAATGAACTATTTCAAATAACAAATGATTCACACAATGCTCAATAAATGTTGATATATTGTTGGAATGAAGGTTTCTTTATCATATATAAGGTATATGTTGAGTGATGTTGACCTTTACAAAATGACTTTGAGTGACCTTTGTCTGAAAGCCATTTGCCTATTACCTATCTGCACGATTTATGATCCATACTTGTTTAAAAACTAATGAAATAAGGCACTTTTCCTTATATATAAGGTGTATATTCTGAGTGAGCCTGACTTTCCCAAAATGACATTGGTCCAAAAGTCTGGTCATGAGTAAACTTTGAGTAGAGTAACAGAAAAATATGACTGTCCAAAATCCCAGCATTAAATTGGTGCAGCCTAAAGAACATTTGACTTTTGAGTCATGTGATCATGACCCTCTACAAATAACCTGGGCATAAGGTTTATGACATACTTCTTGGCTATAAGCAGCCTCTGTGTCAAGTATGACTTCTCCATGCACCTCTAACTTAGAATATTAACATTCCTAAGACTTCATAATCTGAAACTCCTAAACTGTGCCCCTAAACTTGTCTGAATGACTTGTGTTCAGGGTCATGACATTTCTTTGATCATATTTTAATTAATCTTGTATAATTTTCTGAAGTTATTTCATAATAAAATTACATTATAGAGAAGAATTTTGCATTGCACACCCAGAAACCTTGACCTAGCTTGTCCAAATGATTATCATCTGATGCTGGTTGTTGCACATTCTTTGAACACAAGCAACCTCTGCACCTAGTATATTATTCTCCTGTTTATCTCATCTTGCAATTTATGGCAAGGACAAACAAGATGTGTTTGTGAAACACAAATGCACCCGATAATGGCCAATTCTGAAGATGGCCAAGGTCAAAAGGACAAATATCTTGGTACCAGTAGAAAGATCTTGTCACAAGAAATGTTCATGCACAATATGAAAGCTCTAATATTTACCATTTAGAAGTTATGACCAATGTCAATTTTTTCTCAAAAAGTAGGTCAAATGTCAAGGTCAAAAGGTTTAGTACCCACGGAAAGGTCTTGTCATAAGGAATACTCATGTGAAATATCAAAGCTCTAGCTCTTACTGTTCAAAGGTTATTAGCAAGGTTAAAGTTTCAGACAGAATGACAGACAGGACAAAAACAATATCCCCCCCCCCCCCCGATCTTTGATCTAGGGGGCATAAAAATATCTGTAATCTTGTCCAAATGACCCTCTGCTAAGGTCAGGACATACCCTTAAGTTAAAGCAAACAAGGCTCAAAATTTTTCTAATTTCAAAGAAACAACAAAATGATCTAAATTAAGTAAACTTTGTCCAATCATTATGAAAACCCTAGGTGCAGATTTTTATATGTCTTTATGATTTGAGAGAGTGTACACATTTTAAGAAAATTCCATTAGCTAGTCTCCTAAAATGAGTACAGCCAAAATTATGCCTACAGACAAATCGACAGACAGACAGACCAACAGACAGACATGGCGATTCTAATATACCCTCCTAAACTTCATTTGCTTGGGAATAACAAAATATAATACAAATTATGACATACAAATACCTCGCTTTTTTCTTCCCGACTTCCTAGATGAGCTTGGGTGCCTCAGTATCTGCATTCCCTCTGAATATAGTCTACAACATTGAAGAGATAAAGCTTTAAAATGTTTGTACTGCTGTAAGTTACTATTAACAAAATGTAAATGAACTTTAAATATGTAATATACATATCGCGTTTTCCAAACACATAAACAAGTTACTTCCACCCTGTGTATGTGGGGACTCGGGCAAGTGTTGATGTCTCTATTTGAGTGAAATCCAATAACAAGAATATTAGTAATTGCTTCCCCAAACTGCATCTAACCAATGAAGTTGAACTACTTCATGTAACAAATGACTTGCACAATGATATATAACTTTTGAAATAAAGGTTCTTTTCTATATAAGGTACATGTTGAGTGACCTTGATCTTTCCAAAATGATCTTTAGTGACCTAATCATTTGAAATTTATTAAGTTGCCTATTTAACTTATCTGTGTAATATATGGTCAATACCTATTCAAAAACTTTTTCCTTGTTAAATATAACCTTATTTTATTACCAAACATTTTGTCTTCACGCCGCACAACACAGTACACGTTAACATTATTTCACATTAGGAAATACTGGTCCAATCATTTTAAATATTGAATGTTTTTAAATCTTCTTTTTTTTTAAATGCATTCATTATTTCTAGGTTACATTTTAATTTCTGAGGTGCAGGGTGGTGAGTAGGAATGTTATTTTTGAAATCATCACAATTAAATCATATCAAGATTGTGAAACTAAATTCAACATGCTTTAAACCAAATTTCAATGTGTTGATTGAGAGACAAAAGATTTTTGAAATCCGAATATAAACTTTGAATATTTTAGAAAGAGATAACAATGTTAAAAAGTTCTTGGATATCAACATGGTTGGTTACTACAGGCTTCTCAAAAGAATTGATCACTTTGTATTGACATTGAAACTCACTTAACAGTTTAAGTGTGTGAAAAATCTGTATTGACAATGAAACTCACTACATGTGTGTGAAAAATCTGTATTGACATTGAAACTCACTACATGTGTGTGATAAATCTGTATTAACATTGAAACTCAATATATGTGTGTGATAAATCTGTATTGACATTGAAACTCAATATATGTGTGTGATAAATATGTATTGACATTGAAACTCACATGTGTGTGATAAATCTGTATTGACATTGAAACTCACTACATGTGTGTGGTAAATCTGTACTGGCATTGAAACTCACTACATGTGTATTGATCTGTACTGACATTGAAACTCACTACATGTGTGTGATGTGTACTGGCATTTAAACTCACTACACGCATGTGATAAATGCGTACTGGCACTGAAACTCATTACATGTGTGCAAATGTGTACTGGCACTGAAACTCACTGCATGTGTGTGATAAATATATATTGACATAAAACTCACTGCATATATCAGATGTGTTCTAACATTGAAACTTGCTACATGTGTGATAAATGCATATGTATATTGGCATGATATCACGTGTGCATTGCATGTGTGTGATAAATGGAATCCTTCATTCGTATGAATGGGAGATAGGGAAATTCCACCGAGGGGACAAGATTTGCAGTCTAGGACGAGACTTTGCCGAGTCTTAAGCAGTGAATCTTGTTCCAGAGGTGGAATTTCCCTATCCCACATGAGCAAATAATAAAGTGTTATTTTTCTCACATTTTATCAGTTCAGTATTTTAATTCAAGAGCTTTGAGAAAATTCAAAATTATTGAAATCCTTCTTTGAATATATGCAAAAATTAATTACACAGTATGAAGATCTCAGCATACCTGAAAATGGTTTACAATATAAGTGTAAAGTACAAAACCCAAGGTTGTCCATAAAAAAGCTATACACAATATATATCAAATTGAAATTTGAAGAAAACAATACAAACTATTTTTCTTTATCGTGTAATGTAAATCAGAAAATATACGACATACATATGTACATCACAAGCAAAGATATGTCTTAGCAGTGTAAGACAGAAAAATCTTGTATGGCTGTCTCACATGGGTTGAGTTGGTCTCACACTAGTGATTATGTGAGAAAGATGTATATTGCCTTATACTGGCATGAGACTCACTATTAATATATAATCAATTGAAATAGAGTCTGTATATTGATGAAGCAAACTAAAGGCCAATTTCATTTGTCCAAAACTGGTGTACACTGCATTGCATACGTTATAAAACTGGTGTAAAACAACGCATTGAAAAATAAAATAAACTGTCGAAAACAAAAATATGGCAGAACATGTTATTTTCATTCTTGCCACTTTTATAATATATTCAAATCATCCAAATCCTTGACATAATTCACAAAGATCCCATAAAAGCATGAACATGATACATGCATGCAAACTATATAAATGGTGAAGCTGTTATGCATGAATTCTCATATTTTCAGTTGATGTTAATTTGTTAATCACCTCATATACCCTGACAAACTAGACAGTGATTCCTTATATTTATGTTCCCAGAACTTAGGGTATACTCTGTTCTCAATAACTATACAACAGATCCTTTATATGCAATCTTTTTAAGATGATTGTACGTACATGTATATCATTTGGATGTGCAGAAAGATAGTATTTTAGTCTGAATGTGCATGCATTGGATTTTGGTACACTAACTTGGGAATCAGTCTAAAATTTTTTTTGTTCTTTGAGATTGTTTAATATTCATATTGTAGGCATTTATTAATTAAGACTTGTAATTTTTAAGATTTTTATTTTTAAGATATTTTTAAGATATTTATTAACTGATCTGCATGTTCAAAATGACCAATCTGCACATGCATGCAAAATTTCATTTTGATTGGATTTAATACTAAAATGTCTGTAACTTTCTTATGAATAAAGTGAATGAGTTGATATCACAGCATAGTAGATAGTATGTGTATCTATATAGATTGGTGTAATACAAAAATGCCAACACTCAGTATATGCATATCCTGTCTTTTGAAGATTCTATATTTTTTCTATACTTCAAGGACCATAATGTTTATGTTTTTCATTAAATTCTTCTGAAGTTGAGGATTTTAGTATGTCTTGGCACTTACAAATTGGTATGGTTAAAATTACTAGCCAGCATGTGCATGCACAATTGTGCTAAATTTTGATTAGACAATTTCAAAATCTCCACAGCTTTCTTATATATGATGCAAACATGAAATTCAAACTAATTATGCTAATCATATGTACATGATACAAATACCTGTTGGATGACATCAACAGAATTACAGATTGACATATGCACATAACGTGCATTGCTTTCTTTCATTTTTTGGTACTGAAATGACCACAACTTTCTTATTAAAGGGTAATTAAATTAAAATGATTTTTTGCTGTTGATTTACAATATGAATACCTACACATGCACACGTCAAGCATTTCATTCTGATTAGTTGCATACGTAATATTTAGATAACTGGTAAATCTCTTATGAATGAGAAAAATGGAATTATATTGACATATTCCAGGTACATACTATAAAAACTTAGAACGTAAGATTATGATTAGTTGTGCAGAAGCACAATGACATAATTTCTTAAATGGGGGGATGTTTGCTTAAACTACTCTCACACATCCTAACTGAAGAGCAACTTGAACTGACCAATGCAAGTCTGTCTTCCATTCTGAGTGATTGATGAAAAGTTCCTGTGGTTTTAAAAACGATAGAAAATGCATTGTTCCTTCAAATATATTGTTGGTGCGAACAGATATTCTAAGTATTTTTACAAACTATGGTCTTTCTCTGATCGATTGAGAGCGGTCGTAAAATCTTATGTCAGTAAAATAAAGGAGACATAATAGAAATTTGAAGGAGTGATTATTGGGATACCAGATCCCCCCCCCCCCCCCCATGTAAATATAGAAGAGAGAGGGTTAATTTGTGATGAGCCACTGTGATGAAATCTCCAAATGTTTTAGATATACATATACAACAATATAAGATAAACAACTTTGTATTCAATATTTGTATTCACCTGAGGATGGATGTTAAAATCCAGAAAGCACTAGCGATTTGAATATATTTTGGAACTGCATATTTTCCTGCTTTTTTATTTAATTATTTTGACTGTGTGATATCAACTCTTTCTATTTGGATTATATATATATATATATATATATATATATATATATATATAAATTGATGATCAGATGGAGTTCAATCACATAACATTTATTTCTCTACAGGCTGTTTCGTAAGGGGATGGTTTCCCCTCACTCGTCGGGAAAAAAATGACATCTAACGAAAAACATCCGCATGGCTGAGAATATGTTACACAGAAACATACTGGATAGTTGCTAAGCATGATTACACACAGGATTGAGTAAATAGAAATATATATATATATATATAGATAGAGAGAGAGAGAGAGAGAATTAAATACACACTAAGTCTTAAGGTTCAAGCCACATAATGCTGTAAATTGTAGGTGGAGGACCTCTGGATAGTGAGTACATGCTGCATAGATGTTCCCTATGACCCCCACCAATGATACATTGCCTGATAATTCATTTAAAAATGTTAAAGGAAAGAAATTCCAATCTTGTTTTTGATATTGCACTTTCTTCTCATTTATTTTGATAAAAGGGGTGCTAATAGTTTATTAAATTCCTGAAAAAAAGCAATCGATAGAAAAATGCTGGTTAAATTTCGAATTGGAGCCTAGTAGGAAAAGAATACAGTACCTAAAATTTCTTGTGGTTAAAAAGTTAATTTCGATCTCATGGTGACATGGATGATTATTTATATGAATAATTTGTCACATACTTGACTCCAAGGAGGTTAGGTTCTTCATAATGATATCCCAGCTAGTTCCTCTCTTCTTTCTATGTCTCTACTGGCATTTTGAGACACATAGTTTTTGGGTGGTTTTCCACTCCTATTACAAGCTTCCTTAAACAGCACCTGGGTAGCCACTTTCAGAATCATTTACATGGTTCCCTGCATGTTTCATCTGTATCTCATAATCTGTTGCGTCAACTATGAAAAAGAAACTTGACATTAAAATCAAATGCAAAGAATCTAATGAAACATTAGTTTGCATATACACATGTATTTATATTATTTTTCAATCTAACATTGCATGGTGACACATATGATTAACATATATAACATGGAAATATTTCCTAAACATGGATTATTAAAGTACAAATACATGTATGCATATTTAAGAAATAAGTTTAATTTTTTAAAGTATTTAAGGGCATGAACTGCTGGGTACCTGTAAAGTGCGAAACGAAATCGAAACGAAACGAAATCCGCCGAAACGAAACGAAATCTACCGAAACGAAACAGATTGTATAACCGATCTCTTTTAATTATATCATTTAAGCCGAAGGCCTACATCAAAGGGGAGGCGAATTTTATTGATATGTGGTAACTTTCACAGGGGCCTAAGATGCCATTTTTAATTATTATAATTAAAAGAGTTTGGTTATACAATTTGTTTCATTTCGCTTAGGTAGGTTTCGTTTCGTTTCGGTGGGTTTCGTTTCCTTTCGACATATTTCGTTTCGTTGGATTTCGTTTCGTTATATTTCGTTTCGTTTCGCACTTTACAGGTACCCTGAACTGCTGCGCTTTACGCCAGCATACTTCATGAAGAGTGTTGGTGCTTCATGAAAAGTATGGTGCATGTTTATGCCCTCTGACATGTAAATAAACATCATGATCTGAATTTTTAACATATTATGAACACTCAACTTAATATATTTAGTGGTACCAGACTACTATACATAAATGTAAGCTTAAATATTCTTGTATGTGTTGCTCTATTTCTACTGAATAGAAGTAGAATAGTATTCTTACTAGGCCTACTATATAATTGATACCAATAGAATTCGAATGCTGGACAACTCGCCCCCAAGACAACTCGCCCCCTTTTAGGACAACTCGCCCTCTCTCAGGACAAGTCGCCCCCTTCTCTTGAGACACTCGCCCCCCAGGGTTTGACTATAACTTTTTGGGGCACTAGACCAATCGGGCTACTTAAAATGATTTTTGCTAGACCTGACCTTACATCCACTAGCCCTGACCAACGTTCCAGAATTTTTTTTTATAAGATTCTCCATATCTAAATACATGTACTTAATTTAAATGAAAAATGTTAAGTTTGAACTAAAATGCATTTAATTGTCTCAAAAAAATCTTTAATCTCGTCATTCAATTTGATGCTTTTACTTTCAACCCTATTTTCAGTTTCATTAAATTTTTACCGGCACGGAAATTCTTTAATCCATTTAGAATAAATTGACCTCAATATTTTTTTTTAAATTTCTATTTCATAAGCCCTAGCTGCTTTGTTTCTTCCCAACGTTTTCCTTTTTTTTTCTTTCTTGAGACATCTTTTGCTTTCATTGAGGACGAGATTTCATATTTGATTATATAGACATTCCCGCACATATGTTTAATAAACACTTTCTTATATTCAATTCAAATGAACTGTTTTGGTGTTTTTTTTAATGAAAGTGAATTCAATAATTCTATTTAACCAAAACATAACTTTACACACATTAACAATGTGTAGATGTCGTAGAACATCACTTACGACCGCGACTTATTAGAACTAAAGATAGAGATTATGTCATCATGCGGTTCATTAAATTGCTCGCAAACTCTTTACAGTTATTTTTTTTATGAATAAAATATTTTATGATTTAAAGTAAAGTTTCTTAAATTTGTTCATATTTTTAACACGACCAGTCGGACTAGTAAATAAACATTTTACCCAACCAGACCTATCATTTAGTAGTCTCGGTCGGTCGGGCGTGCCTTAGTGTCAAACCCTGCCCCCAATATTATATATAAATATATTATCACATTTTATTTTTATTTTGTGTGTGTTATTTACACTTTTAACATTTATCAATGATGAAGCATGTAAAACTCTAGTAAACTCGCTAGTTACATCCAGATTAGATTACGGAAATGCATTGCTTTATGGTGTTCATTCTAAACACACCAGCAAACTTCAGAGGGCACAAAACACAGCTGCAAGATTAATAACACGCTCAAAAAAATCCGACCATATTACTCCTGTTCTAATAGATCTTCACTGGTTCCCAGTTGAGTACAGAATTCAATATAAGATACTTCCTTCATACTTTCAAATCTCCCAACAACCTATCTCCAGTTTACATAAAGGATATCCTTACAGTTTACAATCCCACACGATCACTAAGATCCGAATCTCTGCATCTTCTCCAGGTACCTCGGACACGTACGAAAACATATGAGGATCGACGTTTGGACAAAGCTGCATCGAGTCTCTGGAATTCTCTGCCTTTTAAACTCAGACAATGTACTTCATTGTCTAATTTTAAAGTGGACCTCAGAATGCATCTCTTTAAATTAGCTTTTAATTTGTGATTATTTTTATATACTTAGTGCTCTTACATACAGCTCTTACAGTGCTGTTAACAAAAAACAAACACCCCCCCCCAAAAAAAAACCCCTGCTGTTTGTTATTATGCCTATGTCCTTGTTATCATATTTAATTATTCCTAAGGGTTGTTTTAAATTGTTTCATATGTTATTATGGTAATCATATCATATCGCTATATATTAATAATAATATTTATGCATTTTAATTCTGACACTATGAATATTTTATTCACATGTATGTGCACATCGATTTTATATTATCTTTTCTTTCACATTTGTAAAGCGCTTTAGAGAACTAATGTTGATAGGGCGCTATATAAATCTTTTAATTATACAATTACAATTATAAAGATACGTCTTTTTCTTTCATACTTTAACACGAATGGTAAATTCTAATAGAATTATACATATATTTAATTATTGCATTTCAGAAAAAGTTATATTTTTCATAAATCAATTGGCAAGGAAAATTATATTTACTGATCTTCAGGTAATTGATTAAATGTCTCTAATACTGAGAAAATTTTGAGGGTGTGGGTGTTTCTTTTATCGATATAGTATACATAAGATACATGTAATTATCTTTTAATGCATTTCTCAACTAATACCCGTTGAAAAATAAAATTCCCATTTTAGAAATTTTATAACGGCTTTGCTTTACTGATTCTTTTTACGCAGTGTGATTCTTTTTACGCGGTGATTTCAAAGTGTAAAGAACTCTGATGATGAGTAACTCATAACGTTTGAAGTAAATTTATAACAGCTTGGGGGAAATGAAACAATTAGATTTAACAACAGACGCAGATTATTGATAATTATACTACGTCAGCTGTAGACCAAGCTAATACTCCCCCTATACCAAACGCTAACTTGTTTCCGCTGAAATTATATATTTTACATGTACATAAAAGTGATGATGAATTTACTGAACCCAAACACTGGATTTCCACTAAAATCGTTCGTCTTGCATAAAAAGACATGAAGTTCGGTGTTAATGTGAACACGTCTTATTGTCTGTGATGTATATACTATCTATAAGAAATTCATTAATTTTTGGTAATACACCTCTTGGATTTAGACCAAAAATAATAATTGTAAACATGTATGATATGTAGGAGCGAATTATCTCAAGAGAGGGGGCGAGTTGTCTTGAGGGCGGGTTGTCTTAGGGGCGAGTTGTCCCGATGAGGGGGTGAGTTGTCTTGAGGGCGAGTTGTCTTGGGGGCGAGTTGTCCTGATACCTAGAATTCATATACACACTATGGCAAAAATATTACAATGTAGGTTCATTGTTAATATTATTAAAATATCATACATACATGTATATCATACTATTTTACCACTACCCCTACAACAGACATGGGCAATACTCATTATACTGCACAGGTATTTTAATCAATAAATATATATAAATAAATAAAAGGAAAAAACTCTATCTCTATAAATAGATGATAAATACACTATATATCTATCTATATGCATCCCCCCTCCCATTTTTCTATTTGTATCCATTTACAGATTAACAGCTGATTAAAAATTCAGATACCTGTAAATACTGGTAAACAGACAGACAGACAATGGTAATACATGTATATGCAGCACTGACTGATGTCTATAAACAATGATATCCTCATTTTATACTTACTAATACATAACTTTAAACACAGCACTAAGAAAATAATCTGACCCCTTTTTTTTCTTCTTCAGTCGGTCTACGGCACGAGAAAAATAATCTCCAAGTGCTGACAAATTCAAAAACTTCTGAATTTTTAACAATACTATTTTACATTTGTAAATGGTGCAAAATACAGATAATATTTTGAAACATAGGCTACACAAAATTGATTTACATAACTTCATTTATTTGAGAGTGTGAAATAACAAGAGTGTGAAGATTAAAACACTGTTACGTAATCGTTAGAGATGTCTATGAAACTCACGATAACATGTACCCAGTTCGAATCTCTTAATGGATTTATTATTTTTTTTTCAATTTTATTTTTAGAAATACATATAAATAGTATCTGATTTCTTACAATTGAATAAGTAAAAAAACAAACAAAGATAAAAAATGTCATTTCTGCAACTTTATATGAAATTTACAAAAAGCCCTGGGGATCTTCCCCACTCGATTGAACAGTCTGTACATGTTCTGGTGCCGGTGTTGCGGTGATCGCTGTCGCTAGTGTTCAGGGTCGCTCTAAAAATAGCGGTAGCCCTTGACCGAAACCCCTTTATTTTTTTTAATGTAAGTTACACCGATTTGGCAACACTCTGAGAGAGAGAGAGAGAAATCCGGATCTGCTCTTGCCTTTTCATAAATTCAGTGAACTAGATTGGAGTTTCCATTTACTTAAAAAGTATATCTTCTTAACAGGACAAACATTGATAATTTAACATGAATTTGGTCTGGTATGAAAACACTGGATCTAGCTGCATGCACAAATGGGGATGGGGTTGGAGAGAAGAAAGGGGGGGGGACTTCATTTTGGGACAAATTACTTTATTTTTCATTCTATTCATATTGATGAGAGACACTTGAACCGCACATACTTTAAATGTCCTTGTCCCATTTGATTTCAACACCCTTTATTTGGAAATTTCTTTCAACGCCTATAAATCAACATATTATATAAAGTTGTTTATAGCCATGTCGTAAAGTCAACCATCAGATAAATTAACCCAAAATCTTTGCAACTGGTCGATGTTGGAACAAAATGAAATCTAAACAATTTCTTAAAATAAGGTAAACAATATTTTCCCCAAGAACTTGTTTAACCGCGCTTGACCACACCTTCCTTATTAAGGGGAAAGAGGCTGGAGCTATCCACCGGTTACCAGTTAATAATATCCAAAAATAGTGGTAATAAAGACCCAATTTTTTGGAGCTATGTACTTGTTTAATTTTCTTTGATATTGTCGCTTTGAAACGGGGTTTATATCTTTGAAAATATTGAAAATATTTTGCCAAGCTAAGATAGAATATTCTAAAGAGGAAATTCCAGTTGTTCGTCAGTTTGTTATATATCAATGTTATACATTAAGATACGCATATTCATCAAAGAATGACAAATATACTGTGTATAATAATTCAATTCTCATTTAATATTTAGAGAATTGTTGCTTTTAACGATGTTCATATGTCTAAAAAAAAAACGTGTACACCGATATTGTATTGAAGAGGAAATTCTAACTATTCCTTGATTCTGTATTTGTAAAACATTTTGTCAAATCAATGATAAACCAAAATACTGAAGATAATCATGATGATATAAAACAAACACAAAAACATACAGAAAATGAAAACCATTGAACTATTTAAGCTTACACGCATCTAATTGTATCTTAGTCGTGTCAAAGGTCAACTTACTTTTTCTCACCATTACTGCAGAATACCGATACATCACATACCCCAATGTATTCAAACTAAACGGACGGGAACAAAAATATCAATTTTAAATCATTAATTGACTACTTATATTCAATTAAATAAACAAAAACACTTACATTTGCATTGTCATCCACTCGACCTCGTTTCCTTAGGAAGTTGAATTTGCGCATGCGCGAGAATGTGGCAAGGATGCAAAGTGTGTAAGCACCCCATTATGGCTCGGTGTTGTGTGTAACAAAAGTCGTGTGTAACCCGGAAACTCACACTATACAAAATTTTGTATTTTCTGGGTAAAACACGATGAAAAATTCCGATTTCAAGGGGTCTCCAAACTTACGACACACTTTTGTGTCGTAGGTTCTGAAGATGTCGTAGGTTGCTCGTGTGTAACCTTATACGTGTCGTAAGTGTCGGCATAGTGCGCGAACACACACACACACACACACACATATATATATATATATATATATATATATATCAATACGTATATAAAGCACAGAAAATTTCACTTCATTTGGATACACACTTCCACCCCTACCCGGGGTTGAACTCACGACCTGTGGAACCAAATCTCCTAGCAGCATGTAACCAGCGCGCTAGATCGCTCGACCATCTAGGCAAGTCGAATATATATTGCCTTCAACATCTCTACATACATGTATTGTATTGATAGCCATTTCATCATGAATGTGATGTGTAGGTGAATCTTAATCAGTTCATTACTATAGTATGCCTATTGAAACAGAAATTATGGAATGTACACTGTAAAAATGGTACATAAATTCACTTTTGTAAATATGAACTGCACCGCTTCACGTCGGTATACATGTGCTTTTTATGAGGCACCAGCGCACTTTTAGTACTGTTTGCTGGCGTGATTGGTGAATCCTCGCATTTCATGCCCTCATATATTTTCAACACTTATTTTTTTTTAATAGAAATGCATGAATATGTCCATACCCATTCCACTCCTTTGTAAATAGGAAATAACATCACCAAAACTCCAACTCCCGTAAAAAAGATTAAACACCTTCTCTGCCATTCCATCTCTGTTGAAACTTTAGTGAACAATGATATATACACTGTAATAAAAAAAAAACCATATTCCAGATTTAGTACGAAAGAACTCAAAACAGAAATGTGTTACTATAACACTGATATAATCCAGATAAATATAACTGACATTCACCTATGGACATGACTCATTATAAATACAGTATTTAATTACAAATCTATTAATACTTCCAGCTCACGGGCGGGATTTCCATCAAAGCTCCCAAAGAATAAATTTTCAAACGCATCTCATTCTTTATAATCTTGAGACTATATCTTATTTATCATGATACATTTTCTTCCTCAATACAGCGTACGTAAATCTAGTTTCGTTTGTCGACTTTAGCGTAAGACAAATTTCTACGAATAAGTTCTTACATTTTTAGTTTCGTTTTGTCGACTTTAATATAGGCCTAAAACAAATTTCGTGGAGAAGTATTCTTACATTTATTCTATGTTGATGAATACTAATCACCTTCAATTAATTTTCCAATAGGTGGCATAGAGTGATATAGCACAGATAAACCAGTACTGGAGGCGATCGCAAGGGTTACACCAAAACATCAATGTGTACACAGAGGTCACGTGCGATGACGCGACCGCTCAATCGTAACTACTCGGCTATTCCCGTAACCGCAAATGAACCAGGGCTGCGTTCAAGATCGTAGCGGCTAGCCTAGGGGCTACGTGCTAGATATCTAGCGATCTTGAACGGTTCGCTCAATGTAGCGGCTAGGTAAAATGGCGGAAAATAAACACTTTCTTGTATATCGAGCAAGTTGAATAATATATTTTGTTAATATCAGATCTATGTTATTTTTTTCCGAAACCGACCATCCGGAAATGGCGAGATTAACCGTAAAAATATAATAATAAGCCTTCAAAATATATATCCGGCTTTGAGAGACGTGCAGTGCGACGACCTAACGTCGAAAGATGACAATATTCATTGGAGTTTGGGATTAAGATTGTGTTTAAGCCTTATCAATATGCATTTTTGCACAATATTTCTGAATTGTCAGTATACATTAGCTCTATATTATCCGATTTTTACAGTCCAGTGGATAGAGAAGTTCTATATATCGTCTACTTTCTTTGGTGAAAAATTAAAAAGTTGTTGCAGATATTTTTTTGTTTTAATGTCGTTCTTGACAGATCTAACGTTATAATATGCACTTCACTTCAAATAGTCAACATTTCTCGAAAGAGAATACCCTAACGTCAAGTATTATTTCGATCAAACATCGACTTGACACAATCAATACCCCCCCCCCCCCCCCCCCCCCCCCCCCATACAATCATTTATCAGTGCAAGAGATGTACGTAACTTGCACTAATAATAATAATAATAAAAACAACCCCAAATACATACAAGCAGGCATGTACTATTTCTCCAAGTATTTTCTAATACATGATATAACAAATATATACTTTTAGATCTCTAGAGACACGATCAGTTTTCTGGTCAAACATTAGAGAAATTCTTTTACAGTTGCCTACTGAAAATGCAAAAAAAAAAAAAAAATAAAAAAAATGTTACTTCTAAAATTCTTTTTCTGTTGCAAATAATTATCACAAAATATGATCTTTTCTTATACATAGAAATATGTCCAATAACGTTTCTAAAATGTCGTTTTGTTAAAAATCAGTTGCAGGGGTCTTTGCCCTGGACCCAGTGCGTGCGCGGATCTAGAGGGGGATCGGGGGGGGGGGGGGGGGGGGGGGGGGGGGGGGGGGGCGTCCGGACACCCCCCCCCCCTGGAATATGCAAAGACAAATAAATTACAATATAATGATTTATAAGAAAAATGAGTTGACTGTTATTATATAAAGTTCGACACCCCCTGGGAAAAATTCTGGATCCGCGCCTGCAGTGTCTTCGATGGCCCTAGTTTTTTCACTACCCCCTTTTGGATCCGCCACTGCTCTTTAATTCGAACATCCTAGGCGCAATTCTACTTGTGCACAGATCAAGGTTTTTTTTATTTGGGGAGGGGGGATGTTACAACCTACGTGTACATGTATACTAGGGGTCCACAATTTGGGATTCTAAAAAAAATAAAAATTGGGGGGAGGGGGTCCAGTCATGTGCTTGCATTTTCTCATTCATACCTTTTCTATTGCAAAATTTATTTCTCAGACATCTTTGCTTGGTAGTTATTCACATGCAAAAAAAAAAATAATAATAAAACGAAAAAAAAAAAAAAAAAGACACGTGGGCCACATCGCTTACACAAGTCACCGTGCCGTTATTCAGCTGTTGCAATGAAAATTTTTGACCTAAAAAAAATCACAATATACTGAAAATGAATTCACACAACACAGATACTTAGTATGCCTCAACACCAATATCACTAGCATGATCTTGCTGTTCTGGATAGGACCAAAGTCACAAGGTCATAGATTATGATAGGAAATGAAAGACCTTGCCATAAGAAATATCTACAAAATATGAAAGCTTAAATAGTTCAGGAGATATATGATTAGGTCAGATTTTAATTAAAAGTAGGTCAGATTTCAAGGTCATACACTAAGGTATAAAAAGGTCTTGCCATAAACAACCTATATACAAAATATGAAAGCCCTCGCCAAAATAGTTCCGTATACATGTATGTATGTATGTATATATATATATATAATATATATATATATATATATTAATATATATATATATATATATATATATTTAATATGTTATATGTCTGCACTATGTTGGGAAGATTTCATGTAAATTTCCACTTTTCTGGTCCTGTAGTTCTTAAAAAAAGATTGTTAAATGACCCCACCTTAATTTGCCTTCTCATTACTATCTCTGACACTCCTTTGAAGAGGGCATGACCCTTTATTTGAACAAACTTAAATACCCTTCACCCAAGGATGATTTGTACCAAGTTTGATTGAAATTGGCCCAGTGGTTTTGGAGAAGCTGATGGACATACGGCAGGCAAAAGATGATTAGAATTTTAAAAGATCGGCTGAGCTCTAACAAAACAAATCAAAACCAGCTGTCATATTAATTTTATTTTTAAAAAAATTCTTTATATCATAATAAAGTTTTATTCTAATCTAATGCAATAGATACTGCTTATGCAACATGCATAATTTTTAATACAGGCGAGATTGGGTAGCAAGCATGTTTCTGAATCATTATATATAAAATATAACTTAATTTGAATCAAAATATCATTTACAGATTTCTCATTCATCCTTCATCCCCAATGGAAGTTCATCATTCAAGAATCTGGAATTAAAGAGAAATACAAATAAGAAGGATACCTCACCAAAGCACAACAATACAATAATAAACTATTTCTACCATTCTAAAAATGTGGATCAGAATGGCCTTTATTGCGGGTGTTCTGGGGGAGATTAATGCATACATGGGCATATAAGCATGACTGATAAGAATGAATTGTGCATGTATTCACACTGGTTCAAACTCAACATACATGTACATACACTGTATAATCTACAAATAAGCTTTACAGTGTTATGTACACATGGAGAAATTTTGAGGGGGAAATATAGTTTGAAATTTAAATTGTAAGTCATATTCAACAATGAAAATTTTCACTTCAAGTCATGAAGATAAAATTAGAATTTTGTCCCATTGGACTACAAAGAAATAAAAAAAAATGCAGCATTATTTCCTATTTCTAAAGTTTGTAATATAAGTCATTTATTTATATATACATTCTCATTTTATGTAAATGGGCAGTATAAAAATAAATCAAACACCTGTCCCATTGGACCTACATGTGTATCTACCAATTTGAACACAAACTTAATCAAATACATAAATTAGCATCTAGTATACAAAGCATTTCCAAAACATTTACCATGTACAGTACCCAAAGATATGTAACCTTAACAAAATTTATAAACAAAATGAAGTATCATTAGTAATAACAAATCTGTAGCACTGAAAGCATGTCATATTCACAAACTTCACATTTCAATGTACATAATTCAGGGTATTAATGCTCAAAAGAATTCATTATCAAGTGTGCTGCTTGTCATTCCTGTTGCAAACAAAAATTGTATATAAGTTGTCCAAAAAAAAATCAAAAAAATAATATTCATAATTTGACAAGATGCCTGTGGGTTACATATCTCACCTTTATATTGACTCTTTAATTCTGGTATGATGTTAAATGTGCCATCATTGTATCACTTCCATCATAACTCATTCTTCAGAACCATGATTTCAACCTCCACCAGTGCCAAATCCAACTGCCTTACGACTTAAAGAGTGTGTGTTTGAGAACGCAGCCCAAAGTCAGATGTAACAAACTCATAGTGGTTCTGAATTGAATAAAAAATGTGTGAAAAGTTGACAGTTAAAAATGTTAGGACAATTTTTATCAGAAAAGCTCATCTTGGCTAAAAGAAAAATTATAAATGCATGAATTAACCAAGAGGCCCACAGGCCTTATCGGTCACCTGAGTATTAGTTAAAAGTATCACTACTCCAATTAAGACCATATTATTAAAATGTTTTACACACACACATATATATATATACTATACAATACTAGGTTTTGGTCCCACACTGGTCTCAGAAACTCAACCCCATGGATCATGAAATTTACAATTTTGGTAAAGGACTTCCTGCTGTACATCACAATGTATTCAGTTTTTCTTACACATGTACGGTTGTAGAAAAGACTTTTGAAAATTGGTCAATTTTTGGCAGTATTTGTCCTTCCCGAGGCCCCAGGGGTGCAGGAGTACTGAAATTTACAATTTATGTCCCTCTTGTCCTAAAAATGCTTCATACCATTTGAAAAGAATTGGAACAGTAGTTATTGTCAACGCACGTTGCACGACACACGTTGAACTCAGGTGATCTAAAATTCCAGATGTGTTTGTGAAACGCTGATGCCCCTGGATTTCAACAAAATGGAATCAGATCAAAGTTCAATGATAAGGTCACAAGGTCAAAGGTTTTGTTGTCAGTGGAAAGGTCTTGCCACAAGAAATATACACGTACTGACGTACATACCAAACTGAAAGCTCCACCTCTAATGGTGTAAAATATATGACCAAGGTTAAAGTTTTTTACGACAGACAGACCAAAAAGAATATGACCTTAGCTTTGATCTTTGATTCCAGGGTCATACAAGAGTGGCAGAAGCAGGCTTTTGGGCTGTGAAACTCACCTGATTCAGCTGGAAAATAGTTGATTTTTGTGACAGTTTGTCCTGTGACAAAGGTCTTGGATGAGAACAATTGCATAACAGTTTCAGGATCAACATGGTTGTCCATGAATCAGGTTGAATCAATGAACGCCACATTCCCACTGGAGGTAAAGGCAATGGAAGACCTATCTGTAGATTTATCAATAGGAAGGGCTTTAGTTCCATCACACTTCAGTGGATATGCAATAAAAATGAGTTTTATACATAGTTATACTTAATATTGGCCTACATTGGGTTAATGGTTCATGTGCATTTTAGAACAATAACTTCAGTCCATCACTTTTAACACTGCATACCATGTCCTAGGAGATTCTGCCTAGCCCCTTTCCAAATCCAATTCAGGATACCGGTAGTCTTCGTGAACAAAAGACAAAGATAAAATTAAAATGTTACATGAAAGGTGAAGATAACAAACAGTGATCAATCTCATAACTCCTATAAGGAATACAAAATAGGGAGTTGGGCAAATATGGACCCCTGGACACACCAGAGGTGGGATCAGGTGCTTAGGAGAAGTAAGCATCCCCTGTTGACCGGTCATACCCATGGCGTGAGCCCTATATCCTAATCAGGTAAACAGAGTTTTTCGTAGTCAAAATCAGTGTGCCAAGAACGGCCTAACAATCAGTATGAAACACGTCAGACAGCATTTGACCCAATGAAAGTGTTATGTGTTACTGAAAGGATTCTCCTTATTTTTAAGGGCAAGAATATATAACAATGACAAAATCTAATTTAGCTATTTTATTGATAGAAGTGTCAATTAATGAGAATACTGCATTCAATAAACAAGATGTGCCTGTGAAACACTATGCCTCTGATAGTAACAAAGAAACAATACACGTGTTGAAAACCTTTAGTACCAAAAATAAAGTTATTATTACAAGGAATGCACACATGAACATGATGAAACATGACAGCCCTGTCACTCATTATTCAAAAGTTATGAGCAAGTTGAAGATTGCAGTATAAGTTTTGTAATTTGGGTTAAACTCCAAGGTCAAGGTCCCAAAGTCATGGATCATGTTCTCAAATGAAAGGTCTTGCTATAAGAAATATATGTACAAAATATGACTTATTCAAAAAGTTAACTTTTCTTTAAAATAGATCAAACTCAAAAGTCAAGGTCACAAGGTCAAAAAGTTTGGTACCAAAAGAAAGTTCAATTGTCAATATGTATAAATGCACCACAATATACAAACAAAAGAACTTTCTAATATTAAATCTAGACAATCCAAATTAATTGTAACTGTGTGTTTCATGATCAAAAACAGTTTGAATACAATTAGGATTTACATTTATTTCAGGAATACTTTTAGCTCACCTGAGCTCAAAAGAGCTTGTCTGGCATGTAGTGTAAACTTTACATATTTCTTACTTCTCCAGAACCATGGTGCCAGGGACAATTTTCACTAAACATATTATTTTAGCATCCATCGGTAAAGGGAATTCAAAAGCATTCAAATGCAGGGTGGTGCCCTTTTCAAAGGGGAGATGATATTAAGAAATGTTCAAAATGTACCATGGTGGCATGTTTAATATAAAAATCTTCTGCACAAGAACCACTAGACTAAAGTTATGTGAGGACATCCTTCATTAGTGAAGATTAAAAACTTAGTCAGATTAATGTGCAAGCATCCTCAGCAGTGTAGATTCAAGATTGATCAAATCATGGGTTGGGGGGGGGGGGGGGGGTCATACAGTTATTGACTGGGTAAGAGGACAACAGCTGTTTCGCTTGATCCAAAATGTAAGTTCATATATGAGAGGTCAGAGACATATTTATTTTAGTTATAAATGTCCCTGATGAGGTACACGTGTACACGGTACAGAATGCAGCATTCCATCATCATATGACAGCTGTGTGATGATACGAAAGCAGACGATAAAACAAACTTCAAGATCGTGGGATAAAAATGTAGGTAGTAACTAAAGCGTAAAATGGTACAAAAAGTGCTTAGCTGGTTATAACTGTTACCATCTATGCTTGAAAAATCAATTATTTCTGTTTACCTTCTTGTGTCGCCTTTTCGAATCCCGTAAACAACTTCTAGTAGTAGAATAAACCAATCGCGGTGACGTATTCCGGAAAGATTTTACTTGTTCCGATTATTATCGTTCATGTAAGCTAAAATCATTCTCATTTAAGTAACATCTCGATTTTTTCCGCCATTTTGCTTTAGAATCTAGCACTAAATTTTTATGCTAGCTTTCCCTACGTAGGGGCTAACCTAGCACATCGTTCAAGATCGTAGCGCTACCGAGCCCTACGTTGCCGCTACGATCTTGAACGCGGCCCTGGTATGTGGATCGACGCCACCTAGCCAGAGTTGGTTGCTATGTATACATGTATAAACGTAACTATGACGTCACAGTCGTACGTTACATTATGAAACGTGATATTTTAAATGCATCTAAGATATTATACACATCTAAGGTATTGTACCACTATCAATTTCCACTTATTTGTTTATGTACTAGAGTGAATAAGACGTTAATGATACCAAAACTGAATCTGTGGTGAAGATATAAATAACACATTATTCAGGGATTCGGTTCTGACCTTTTAGCATCATCCACGGGCGCGCTTCCGGCGAAGAAATGCATCGATTTGATGCAATTCTTGCGCCGATCCACGTTCGAGTCTTCTTACCGGTTACGGAAAAGGACGAGCGCGTGATTTGATTGGCGACAGCTAAGTCGAGAGTGCGTTCGAGGTCGCCGTTCCCTTGTTCTCGTGCTCCGTTCTTGGAGTCTCGAACGACGAGAACATGTGCGCACGAACGTGTTCTTAATTTTGTTCTTCCACCACACTACCTACAGAGGTGTTGTGAGTTCTTATACCTCGAACCCGTTCTCGGACTGCGTACTTGGCGTTCGGGATTGACAGGAATTTGTACTCGTACGGAAAACGGCGATCTCTAACGCACTCATTTATGCCAAAACGTCAAATCTTCAACACCTTATGCGGTGTCAGGTTGATCCGTCCCACGGTTGGTCCGTCCCTAGTCGATCCGTTCCTTGGTCGATTCGGCCCACTTTGCTTAGTCGATCCCACACCTTCAATTTTTTTATTAAAGATATAATTTTAGGTCTCTGTAGTTAGTTATCAAAATCAAATAACTGTTGGAGTGAGGTATGTCAATAAAATTGTTTATACAAACCTTATAGGCTTTATAATTTTTGTTACAAGTGCGATAATCAGTACGATTGGTTATGAAAAAGTGTGCTCATTATATTGTTTTATGTTTTATTGTTTATATTGTATTATATTGTTTTTATCCCGGTCCGTCCGTCCCAGTTGTTGTCACTAAAACTGTGTCCATATTTATAGCGCAATCCAAATGATATTCTAGGAACTGAATACCAATGTCCTGCAGTCCTGCAGATGTGCGATAAAGTTTCAGAATTTTCATACTGGCCCCAGGGGACAAATAGGGGCTGAAAAATGACGTTTTCTAACATAAAGATTGTCACTTAAACTCCATCTACAACTGTAGGAGCAGTCACATGATATTCTAGGAGCTGAATAGTAATGTCCTGTAGATGTGCTATAAGATTTCGGAATTTTCATAATGGCCCCAAGGGGCAAGTAGGGGCTGAAAAATGTCGTTTTCTATCACAAAGCATGTCACTTAAACTCCATCTACATCTTTAGGAATAGTCACATGATATTCAAGGAGCTGAATAGTAATGTCTTGTAGATGTGCAATAAGATTTCGGAATTTTCATATTGGCCCCAGGGTGCAAATAGGGGCTGAAAAAAATGACGTTTTCTATCACAAAGCTTGTCACTTAAACTCCATCTACATCTTTAGGAGTAGTCAATTGATATTCTAGGAGCTGAATAGTAATGTCCTGTAGATGTACAATAAGGTTTCGGAATTTTCATATTGGCCCCAGGGGGCAAATAGGGGCCGGAAAATGACGTTTTCTATCATAAAGCTCCATCTACACCTGTAGGAGTAGTCACATGATATTCTAGGATTGTTGACCTTGAATGACATTGAAAGTGGGTCATGGTCAATATCACTTTGTTATCCACATGGTCTTAGGTGGTTGACCTTAAAAATGGGGTCAAGGTCAAAAGTCAAGGTCACTCTTTAAGATGTGGGTCTCCACAAGCGACGCAACATTGAGTATGTGCGTCGTTCCAAAGGAAGTCTATATCCCCTTCCTTCACGGGATTCAGTATGATTGCTGTCTACACCAAGTACTTGCGAGACACAGATAGATGACCGACACTCTACGCATAACTTGGAGAAAGAGTCTTCGTGGGAAAGCTAGGTGAATGTCATGGAGGACTGCAAGAACCAACAATTGTCAATTTACATATCTACCCAATGTTCAACATTAGGGCACTGGTACTGATTATTAAGCAATACACAAAATTGACACTCTACACAATTTTCAACTTCTAACCAGATTTTTGTTTTTTCACTCCCTTGTAAAGCATTCCCATTAAATTTGCATTCTTTAAATGACAAACCAAATTCCATTTCCTGCCTACATCAACACAAATTGATAACCCCCCCCCCCCCCCCCCCAAAAAAACCCAACAACAACAACACATATACAGAAAGAGTTAAATATTATCTAAATGAACTCATGTACATTTCACCTTCTGTAATATTATAAACCAATAAACAAATTTAAAAAAAGATAAATAAAAAAAATAAATGAACAATCTAGATTTGCCTCATCAGGAATGATGCAATATCCATTGTTCAGACTCTATCCTCAAGAAACATTTTCTTTGTGCCTTTGCTCAGCCTCTTAAATCCAAGTGAACTCACTGAAATTACATCCACGTCCACACAATTTACACAAATGCACACAAATCAATGCGCAGCTTCCCGTACTGTCGTTTACTGCATCCTCAAAAGTGAAAGTAGAAATCCCCGCCAACCCACTCTCTCACATGTCCCTGTTTCGGATCCTACAAAAAAGCCACTTTATCAATGTACAATGATTACCATCATGCATTCAAACACAAATAAAGGACATTGAAATGTTAACATTCACAAACTACTTTATTCATACATATTACAGCTGTAGATTTTGTTTAAAAAATGTAGAAACAATGATACATATTTTTACTTCATGTGATATAATCCAAACATTGTGGAGTGAGATGAGTCTTCATATATACAGAAAGACTTCAGAAAGATTTGATTTTTTAATGTGTCCAATATCATATTAGGTGAATTTCCATTGCAAGTGTCTTTTAATAACAAAGTTATTAATTTTATAATCCTATATGTCAAACAATATACATATTTACTTGTTTAATGCAGAATAAAGCAAACCTGGTTGGATTATTATGTCATCTAAGATTTAAATACCATGTGGAAAAACATGCTGCAATCCAAAAGTTTAAAAAGTACAACTTTGATAAAATGTGGACCAGATGAAAGTTTATTTTGATTGATTTGTTCTTTACTAGCTACTTTTCACTTGTGTTTGTTGGGGGGGGGGGGGTGTTTTTTTTTTTTTTAATTTTAATTCTATTTTTAAAAAAAAATACTTTATTCATATCAAAATTTCAAATAAATGATTTTTTTTATGAGGCGTAATGCCTTATTTTGGTGAAAATGAGAAGAGTTTAAAATATGAAACTCGTAAACATTGATTCTGGCACAAAATGAGATACTATTTATATGAGACAGTTAAAGAAGTGATAATTAATTCATGAAAATTATTCAACAGTTCGATATTTTAAGATCATTCATGAGTGTGTATTAGTGGCGGATATAAGGGGGCGCAGCCCCCCCCCCCCCCCCTAAATTTCAAAATTAAGGTAAAGCGTGGTCTCTTGTTTAGAAAAATGTGAAAGATAAAAGGAGCAATAATTTCTTCCACTCTCTTTGTGAATGAAACAGCATTCACGTCTTCACAAATTCCATTCCAAGCGTGCTTTTTCTTCGCGTTGTTTGTTACGTCGCTAAACTTTGAGTGGATCACATCCGACTTTACTTTGACGCCTTGAACCAGAATTTCTATTTCTTTCTCCGAAAATCGTGGCTTCTTCTTTCTCTCTTCCATTTTCAACGTCGATGTCTGTTGACGTCAATTTTACGTCATGACGTCACAATATTAATCATTGTTTAGCGGAATGAAATTATTATTTTAGATAATTTTCTTGTGTTTAAAAATCTTGATTTGACCAATGTATTTAGATTATATGTAAAACACAAATACAATGTTTGTTGATTGTATATTTAAGAAATAAGATATCATTTAAAATATTTATCGGGATATAAATACGGGTTGGTCACGTGATCAAAAATTTGATCATGTACCAACTCGTATTTATATCCCGATAAATATTTTAAAATGATACCTTATTACTTATATTTACATTTCTGATCGGTAACATTGCTGAATTGTGTTAATAACACGTTTCCATACATTTCAAATTGTTGACGTCCACAACGAAGCGTCACATATGTTCAAAATGACGACAACACAAAAAACAAAGTTCCATCAAATGAAGAAGTGTTTTAATTATTTTAAAAGACGCTAGAAAGCAAGTATATCAACATATACTTATACATTAACTCGGGAGTATATATAATGGAAAACTCTTCCATATGTTTAATTTTAGGGGGTGGGGGATTATGATTTAAACAGGGGTACGCAAGGTTACACTTACAGTTGCGATGCGCTTTCACTTTTGAAAAGTGAAGACGTTAAAGACTGACTTTGAAAGATATTCTGTGGATATGACAGAGTTAACAGAAGACTGAGATGGAGGAACATGAAGAACAGGGTGGCAGTCGTCAGGTGTAGGCAAATCATTTATAGACAGGACAGAGGACGCAGCTCAGATGAATCTCCGGAAAGAACTGAACATCGTAGAGAATGTGGAACTGCACAAAGGTAAGGGACGGTTTGGATTTGGATATGTAATTGTTGACAAACATGAGTTCACTGAACGCTTCTTTTGACTCGATAAATGTTTGTAATAGGTTTTTAACGACGCCTCGCTTCGATGTCCCGAAATAAACTTGGAAACCGACATCAATCACATATGACTGCTCTGGCACGGAGGCAGTGCTGTGTGTAGGTCTTAATGCACTTTGACGACTTATCGCCCATCCTGTGAATGACTTTTTTGCGAAAGACTAATGTCATCGTCTAGCAGTAGGTACAATTCCGCATCACCGATGACCAGGGTGAAGTTGTAGCAGACGAAATTTTAGACATACAATAGTAAGACATTGTTTACAGAAATGCTTTTATCAATTATGGATGAAAGTCCACTGCTTGGAATACAAATAAAACCATAAATACATTTTGTGATGTTGATTTCATCTATTGATAGACTTCTGTAGTGAGAGCAATTGCTAGATGTGTATTGCCTTTGTAAAAGTAGTACCTGTTACCTACTTTTAACAAATGTTCATACGCACAGCCGTGACCTTTGTTGACCCCGTAGTGGATTTATGCAGTGATAAATACGTATTGCTCGTAATATTGTTATGTAGGTGAATACCGTTGAAAATGTAAATATATCTATATATATTAATCAAATAACGTTATATAAAAAAAAAAAAAAAAACATTACTAAGACTGATTTTATAACTCGACACTATAACCAATATATCAATGGGAAATGTAACAACTTTTAAAAATATCATTATCAAGATGGTCGCACCATATACAGGTGCCCGTGACGTGTGCAAAACATGCGGAAACTTTCCGTAAACTTCGTATAGTTTACGGGAGTGTAGTGAATGCGCCGTAAAACATCCGTAATCTTTCCGTAAAATCGGCGCAATCACTCCGAAAATCCACCGCAACTGCGAAATTTACGGAGGCTTCGTAAATAAGGTCCCAGGTGATGTAAATGATGTGTTTTATTAATATTTCTCCATCATCATGGTTATACGAACATAAAGACAATATGAAATTTATACCGAGATATGGTGCAGTCATAAAAAGAATCCAGCAAAAACTGAAGCAAAAACCAGAAAGGGGCATCATTCATTCTTCAACAGACCATTCATTGTTCCGACCGCCGTTCAACAACTTTTTTTAATTTCAGATTGACACAAATCTCTCATGCCTCGTTCACACGGATGCGCATTAAATTTTACTTCGCATTAAATTTAATGCGAAGTAAACTAATGCGCATTAAATTCGCATGCATCTCTATTAAAGGGTGCGCGAAATAAATTAAAGAATAGACTATGTTTTTGAAAATTACTTTTATAGATATTTTAATGAATAATGTGTAGATACAAAATTCATTGTTCAAAACACTATATGGTATACCACATGTTTACAATTTATGTAGTATAATTATGTTCGGGTTCGGGAATCAGATCTATAAATAGAGGGGCATAACTTGTACTCATACCCTGGACGAAGACGGACCATCCTGGCTCTTCCAGAGCCTACAACTCAGGTGGGTTGTAACTTTTAGTTACCCAATTCCATCACCATTACTAATTTATTATATCCCTATCTGCTAGCAGCACTTCACAACATTGGCGTTGTCGGCAGGATCATTTATTTTTGTTACTTAGTGAAGTGCGAAGTTACATATTTATATTTCGCGCCAACTTTTTGTTGATCGTGTATTATCAAAAATTTTGTGAGACCGATTGGCATTTTTCTTTAGATTGTCTTTCATTTCTAGACTGTTTTCTTACAAATACACACCGTGTTGTCGGATTTTCTGATAACGATTAAAAACACCACTCTCGATTCTCTGTCGGACTTTCTGATAGAATGATCAACAAACACGTCTATTTCTTCCATCCATATTTTTGTTACTTGTAAAAAGACGTTTTTCCAATTAAAATGGCTTCCCAAACAAACACAGTAGATATAAACAACAGCAGTGTTATAGACTTAAATACAATTCCCAACATTGGCGAAAAAAGGGCTTTGGTCATTGTTAGGTTGAGAGAAGAGAAAGGTTCTCTAAATTTAGAAGATCTGAAAACCCTACCATCCATTCCGAGCACAATGTGGGATCCACTGGAGAGTGAGGGTGTGATAGTGTTCCGAGAGAAAATTGAAAGGGGAGAGAAATAACAATTAGACAAGACAGTAAATGAAATTACAATCACTAATTAGCAGACAAGAAAAAGAAATTGAAAGAAACGATATACAAATTAAACAGTCAGAGAAAGACATTGCTGCTTGTCAGATACAATTTGAACATTAGAAAACACATCTAGTGTGTCCAAGGGTCCGTGTTTGCCCAACTATCTATGTTGTATTGCTTATAGGAGTTATGAGATTGATCACTGTTCGTTATCTTCACCTTGCATTGAAAACAGACCATGAACAACAAATTTACATCTTGCAACAAAAGTTTGAAACAGAATTAAAAAACACAATAACCCATTACGAGAACACAATGGACAAAACAATGACTGTCAAAAATGAAGAGCCCATCCCACTTAAACAGAAACTGGCAGAGCAAGACAATAAGTGGGTATGTAAAATGCAAGAATTAGAGAAGAAAATAAATCAACTAGAAGATGAAAAAATCAACAGAGAGGTAGATAAATTAGCCCCACATGGAATTTATCGAAAATCCTAATCAACAACTCCAAATGATGGCAATCCCCCGAAAATGTCAACATTTGATGGAAACTGTGCATGGAAGCCATTCTTCAAACAGTTCACACATATTGCCACAAGATACAAATGAAATGAAGAACAGAAGCTCGACAAATTGATAGAGTGCCTTAGGGACAAAACACTGAAATATTTCAGCTCCAGACCCACCCATGATCAGAGAAATTTTAAGAATTTAAGCATCAAACTGGAAGAAAGATTTGGGAAAAAAGACTTCCCACACATAATCAGAAGGCAACTCCAAGACATCAAGCAAGGCCCTGAAGAATCGATTGAAGAGTTTGCAGATAAGGTACAAGAAATGACAATACACGGGTTTCCAGATACTCCAGAAGATTGCAAACAGACTGTGGCAATATATGTTTTCCTGAGAGGATGCACAAACAAACAAGCGGCACTTATTGCAATGGACAAGAACCCAACAACACTTGACATTGCGATACAATACATGAAAAGTGCTATAACAAATCCAAAAACTAATATTAGGTGCAAGAAAGTGTGAAGCAAGGGTGAAAGTTGAGAGTTCCGAAAGTGAGGATGAGACTGACAAGGAAACATCAAAGAAAGTTAGGGCTATATACAACACAAAGCAAACTTCAGAACAAACAAGTGTATCAAAGTTAGAGTTAAGGGTTAAGAGAATGGAAGTAGACAATAGAGATATCAAACATAGTCTTCAAAATATTCTCCAAGTCCTCAAATCCTCTGATCAATTTGATAGATCCAGGTTAAAACAGTCGTGAAAATTCAAAGGTTAGATATCCATCTAGAAGCCCGAGTAGACAAGCTTGTTTTAAGTGTAACCTACTCTGACACATCAAACAGGCCATGCCCAAAAGTGAAATTCAAACTCCAAGAAATAGAACTTTACAGGAATGAGAATAAAACTAAAAACACACTTTATGTTCCTTGTACAATAAATAACAAAACAACCAATGCTGTGATAGATACTGCTGCACAAGTAGCAGTTATGAGTTTTGAATTTTTGGAAACTCTTCAGCCCAAGCCAATATTTCAAAAGAAAATCGTATTGAAAGGTGCAGGAAAAAATAACACCATCAAAGCAAAAATTTCAGAAAATGTGATATAAAGAATTAGGCCAAAAGTACAGAGATGGGATGTGGTTGTTGGAGATATAGCAGATTCTTTAATTATTACTTGGTCTGGATTTATGAAAATGCACAAGGGTATTGTCAATATGAGAAACATGACACTTACATTAGATCAAGCAACAATGCCATTACCAAGATCAAAACAGAAAATTCTGAAAAAGTTGAAATTTATAGGGTTTCTCTTTAAAAAAACCCAAACTGTTATACCTCCTCAGTCAGTCAAATTTGCATCAGTCCAGACTGACAGACCATCTAAAGATTCCTTATGCATAGAAACAGACAAAGATGTTTCTAGTGGTCTCTTGCCCCCTAATTCAATTGCCAGTTTAAATCAACGAATAATTCCTTTTCGAAACCCCACAGATCAATTTATTACTTTGAAGAAGGGTCAAAGTGTAGGTTTTGGTATAGAAGGTGAGGATTTAAAGTATTTGGAAGATGATCAAATCTCTGTTAACAACATTGAAGTAACCAAGTCTTCTACTGTCATACCATCATCATCAGAATTAAGATCTAAGTTACCCCTGTACTTACAAAAACTATTTATAATTTAGAAGAGAAAGATCGTTATGAAATTTCAGCATGTTTTTGCCAAGGATGATTTTGATCTACATAAATTAGGTCTCTTTAATGGGGAGATAACTCATGAAATTGATACCGGTGAAGCAAGACCTATTACCGGTAAGCAAAGGTTACATAGAACACCTATGGGTTTTGAAAAGGAAGAAAAGAAACAAATTGACCAAATGCTAGATTAAGGTATAATTCAACCTTCTATTTCAGAATGGGCATCTTCTCCTGTATTAGTTAGGAAAAAAGATGGGAAAATGAGATTTTGTATAGATTACAGAGCTCGTAAAAATATTGCTACAAAAGACGCTTTTCCCATACCCAATATAAAGGATTGTATAGACACTTTAGGGGGAAATACGTTTTTTAGTACATTAGATATACGTTTTTTAGTACATTAGATATGGCTTCTGGTAGATAAAAAAGATAGATCCAAAACAGCATTTACCACCAAATATGGCCTATATGAACATGTCAGGCTACCCTTTGGTTTATGCAACAGTCCAGCCACTTTTAGTAGGGTCATTCAGCAAGTTTTAAGGGGTTTAACATGGCAAGAATGTTTAGCATACTTGGATGATGTTATCATTTTTGGTAGTGATATGATCTCCCATACCAGAAACCTCTCAGCTGTACTTTCCAGATTTGAAATGTACAATTTGATATTAAAACCTCAAAAATGTGCACTATATCAATCAGAAATCAAATTTCTAGACAAATTGTTTGGCGAAAATGGTATCCCAGTCAATCCGGAGAGTACAGAAATTATCAAAAATTGGCCAGTACCAAAAAATATGAAACAATTAGAGTCATTTTGGGGATTTGCTAATTACCATAGAAAACATGTGAAAGATTTTGCAGAACTGTCACATCCATTGTACCAGCTTATAAAAATATCCAAAAAGTCAAAATTTGAATGGTTAGAAATTCACCAAAATGCATTTGAAAACAGCAGAAAACATATCTTACATGCTCTGACGCTTGCATATCCAAATTCACAAGATACTTTTGTTCTGGATACAGATGCATCAGACAATTCTATTGGTGCTGAGTTATGTCAAATTCAAAATGAGAAAGAATATATTGTAAGTTTTTCAAGCAAAGTATTAATTTAACTCTCAGTCCGAATTGCAGAAGCAGACTTGTGTTGTTATATTGGGGGGGGGGGGGGGGGTGTCCTCAAATAGCCATGTTTATTTCATTTTGCATAATTAAGTATTGTTTATATTTGATATTTGTTTGTTTTTGTTTAATAAATTTATATAGATCGATATAATTGTTAAGTTTTTCTTTTCAGGATTCCCTAATCTATATATAAATACGAAACATCCAGAGGAATCCTCAACATTCCAATAGAAAGTAGCTCCGGCCATTGGTTTTTTTTTCGTTGGATACGATATTCCAATAATTTTTCAACCAATGAAAAAGCGTGTAACATGTAAAATTATATGATATAAAAATGAAAATGTTAAGATCCACATATCAAAAATACTACCCAACAGAAAACTGAAATAGGGTATTCCGTGTTAATCTTTATATATTCGCCCACTGATGTCATGAAAAGCTGTTGATTTGCATGCAAGTGATTAATTTACATTCTTGTGTAGTAAATGGGGAAACCAACACACTGAAACTTCAAAGAATTGTCACAGAGAAACCAGATGTAATTATTTATCAATTAACTTTCAAACGACATATACTAGTAATATGCCTTTTAGGTCTGTTCCATCGTGCGTCGAGCGTCATTATTATACTTTGAACATTTTCTCTGGACCTATATGACCAATGCACTAAGAACAGGGAAGCAGAAATTGTTAGTTGCATGGTACCTGCCACCTCAGGGCCTTAGGGGGTGGAAACCGCCTTTACTTCTGAGCATTTAGCAACAAAAAAGGGGTACATTTATATCAATGTTGTGAAATTCATTGTCCCTGGGCCAAGGACATAAGTCCCTGGATTGGGTTATATACTGAAATATATCATCCTAAAATTTTTAAACATGAGTCACGGTTATTTTTTATTAAATTTGATAGAAATGAGATATGGACTTCTATTCTTCTTAAGAAAAAAAAAACTATTATTTTTCTCAATGTATCTTCCTGTGTTATTTAAGTAGATTCCCTTAAATTAATCTGTTATATATAATTCCTGAGCGTATATGATCAAATAATAGCAGGTATTATTTGACAGCAAGCATATTGAAGCTGTTATATACTAGCCTTTATTTTTATCTAGCCAGCTCGTTAATATTATAATATATTTGAAGAATTCATATGGAAAACCATTGTCTTAGATATGTATGTCTTTCGCAATAAAGCATCGAACACTATCAGTTATGTTCTTGCTGTGTTTTCGAATAAAAGATTCTTTACTTCTGAATAAGTAGAAGGCGGAATGTGTACACAATTATATATCCATTTATGGGTCAAGGGTTCAAGACATTCTATTATTTTTAATCAAAATTCCATACTATTAAAATGCCACTTCTTCTGTATTGGTTTTAAAAGGTGGTTACTTGCCTTGAACCGCAAATGTGTAATGGAGATACATTATAGGCTAAAGCTTGGCATGGCACAAGCCTTACAATGTGTTGTGACCCTGACTCAAGGTTTTTTTTGCTAAAACGCGGAACGGAAAACAGAACAAAACGGAAAACGGAACATAATTTAAGAATTAGACTGATTAATGTAGCTAAGATAACACCAAAACAAAATCGTAAGATAAGGCTTTTATTCAATGGATGTAAAATTTGAAAATCCAAGTCTTTTTCAGTATGATTATTTTTTTATTGATATATTTCATGATTAGTTAATAACTTTAAAATACATATGCATTAGTATGAATTATATGAAACGGTGGATTCTGTGGATGAATTCTCTCTCTCTCTCTCTCTCTCTCTCTCTGCAATTTCTGCTTCCCTTGTTCGTGATAAACCTTTTATTTCGCAAAATGCTGACCTCCTCATAACATTATTGCATACGATTTTTCCGTTTTCCGTTCCGTCTTCTGTTCCATGTTTTAGCAACAACCCACTCAAGGTCATTTATCCAACATCCAAGTCGCAATATTCAGGTTGATCATAATTTTGTATTACGGAAGCAATTAGAGCAATGATCATCACAAAACCACAAATCCAGTTCATTTCACTGTCGCAAAAAAATCTGAGTTTTTAAAGTCATAAAGGTTTTAATTTTTTGTGACATCAACAAGCGATCATCAACTTTTACGATATAGATACTTAGCATTTCATGCAGCTTGTAATTTGTAATTTGATTCTGTTAAAATGGCTATTTCATTACAGAAAATACAACCTGAGAAATGGGGGTTTAAATCCCTACAATTTAGGGGAAAATACTGAACAACGAAGTGATAAACGCTCTGGACTTTTATTTACATTATTATTATTACCATTTACAATGTATCATTGTGTCCAAATACCAATTATTCAGAGAGAGAGAGAGAGAGAGAGAGAGAGAGTTTTACATTTACGGGAAGCAGCGCTTTTGGCGTTATGGATCAATAACATAATAGCATAAAATTAAAATCAATTTCCAGTCTTTCATCTCAAAATATTGAAAGATGAACCTCTTTGTCGGGTTAACTTCGTTAAGATGATATAAACAAACAATAACATTTTCTTCCAATAACCTTGTACATATCCAAATGATCGTAGTTTAGAGGTGTGACAAACCTCCTGTTACACGAAATTTTGTGTCCAGTATGAGCATCTATTTTTGCTTTGGTTTACAGAAATATAGCCCCGGTGTTGTAGTGCAGACTTTTTCACTGGATAAAAACGGTCCAAGGTTAGACTTTTCCCCGTAAAAATGGATCCAGCATAGAATTTACCCCTAGGAAGAAATAACCCGGGCCCATCTGTCCCAGTATAGAATACCCAAATGATAACGCGCTTTTTCCTCCCTCTATTTCTTGCAATTTACCCGTTTCCGGTTCAATTACTAGAATGTATAAACCAACATGAAATCGCTGTTAAAATTCATGAAGTTAAGAATAAGTATATATTTTTGAAAACAAAATTTTTGATCTAAATAATTGACTTGCTTGTACCGATAAATTATAGCATTAATTTAGTGCACGTCTACGTGTATTTATGTACATTATGTACGATTTATCTAATTTATTTTCAGGAGATTTGGAGCTGATAACGTTACCCTATTTAAGTCAACTTGTTACAACTATACTTTATATAACTGAGCAAATCAAAGTTAGTTGGTACAACGTGGATACTCCAAAACTTCTACGTGTACAAAAATATACAAGTATTTTAATATTTGCAGATGTTTAAGAATATCATTATTTCCATATGAAAGGTGAAGATAACGAATAGTATCTAAGCATACCAAATGTACTGTATTATGTTAATATATAAAAGCACATTTATTTTCTTATATTATACATTGTATTAAAAATATTTATTTAAAGCACATGGTTATTTATATTTCATTAAAGTCCATTTCCATTGTTTTATTTCTTAAGATTCATACGCGCATTGTCCACAGCTGCATTGCATTCATAAGGAAATGGCTATCAATATACAACCTAAGAAAAGGATATCGAAGGCAAAAACATTGGAAATGTAAATATTTACTGTTTTAACCATTATACGTCTCCCAGACTTTGGGATTTTATATCTGTATGAGCAAGTATTGATGCCCATGGTCCTTTTTAAAGATTCTCCACATATCTTCTAAAATGTGCTTTTACATTCTACAACACAATACGATTATGACTAACTTTCTACATAATAATGTAATATTCGCACATAAACACACAGTCCAAATCACAACGCCACGTACATTTCACTCGCATATTTACAGAGCACCTTTGAAAATACTTTGGTGAAATACTAGTGAAGCATAATAATCTCATTTCTTTGATTTGGCAGGATCAGATATTTTGCGTTGAACGGTTGACTTGATGGGTGTTTTTGCACCAGATTGTCCAAGTTTTGTGGAATTTTTCGTGGATTTTGCACTGCTTTCTCTTTTGCGTTCTGAATTAGTCACTTTTCCATTCATTTTTGAATGATCAGTCATGCTTTTCTTTTTGAGTTTTGGACTTTCCTCCGGAGAGCTCTTCACTGCCTCCTCTTCATTCTTCACTTTAGAGTGTCCCACCACGCTTCTCTTTTTGATTTTTGGAGTTCCCTCAGGAGAGCTCTTCACTGCCTCCTCTTCATTCTTCACTTTAGAGTGTCCCGCCACGCTTCTCTTTTTGAGTTTTGGACTTTCCTCCGGAGAGCTCTTCACTGCCTCCTCTTCATTCTTCACTTTAGAGTGTCCCGCCACGCTTCTCTTTTTGAGTTTTGGAGTTCCCTCAGGAGAGCTCTTCACTGGGTCCTCACCACTGTGGTGATCTTCCTCCGTTTCCGCTATGACCGGAATCACTTTACCTGTCTTCCGATTAAAATCCAAATCTTCAAACTCGTGAGACTTTCTTCTTCCCCTTTGTTTCGCTTTCTTTTTGGCTAGAAGTTAATAGGTATTACTCATTATGGAAATACTCAAGAAAATGCACAATAATTTTTTTTTCATCGTTATAATCGTCAAACCTTGTGCTGCTGTGATCGTGGACATCATGTCCTTTCCCATATATATTTTATGTCTTCTCCAAAACTTAAGCAGGTCGCTGTAATATTCATCATTGGGCTCTATATCCGTATCTGCAACATACATGAAAGGTGAAGGTAACGAACAGTGATCAGTCTTATAGCTCCTATGAGGAATACAAAATAGAGAGTTGGGCAAACACGGACCCCTGGACACACCAGAGGTGGGATCAAGTGCCTAGGAGGGGTACTTTACTCATGTCAATATTACATATTATTATATAGCTAGTGAATAGTCTAATATAAAATCTGCGTAAAATCTAGAGAATGTTAACGTTCAATATCCTGAGAATTTATCGAACGCTACCTTTGCATTGCGTAAATTGTATGCGCCCGAAACATTCCGAGTATGAGCGTTCAATATTGACGTTACCGTAACGACGTCAACAAGCAAAAATGGCAGACGACGGTCCTCCGAATCTGACAGAGCCGGTATTTGATATTTACTTAAGCAAAATGTTTTACTGTACATAAATGATGATGTCCCCATTTACAAAATCAGTTTGCTTCATGTATTAATGACGGGTTAAATATTGAACAGTTAAGAAATGCATGCTGTTATTGAACTACCAATATTGATGAATTCTCGTCTATTTTGGAGTAGTTTGAGTAAAATGGAATATAATTTAACAAACTAAATACTTTAGCTATATAATAAAAGGGTTATTGAACTTATATAGGTGAATATTGGCACTCGTTGGCTGCCAAAATGCACTCGCAAGCTCGTGCATTTTTACAGCCAACTCGTGCCAATATTCACCAATATAAGTTCAATAACCCTATATTATTATATAGCTAATAAATAGTCTAATATAAAATCTGCGTAAAATCTAGAGAATGTTAGCGTTCAATATCCTGAGAATTTATTGAACGCTAACTTTACATGGCGTAAATTGTATGCGCCCGAAACATTCCGAGTATGAGCGTTCAATATTGACTTTACCGTAACGACGTAAACAAGCAAAAATGGCAGACGACGGTCCTCCGAATTTGACAGAGCCGGTATTTGATATTTACTTAAGCATTATGTTTTACTGTACATACATAAATTATGATGTCCCCATTTACAAAATCAGTTTGCTTCATGCATTAATGACGGGTTAAATATTGAACAGTTAAGAAATGCATGCTGTTATTGCACACTGGCAATATTGATGAATTCTCGTCTATTTTGGAGTAGTTTGAGTGAAAATGGATATAACTTAACAACCAAATACTTTAGCTATATAATAAAAGGGTTATTGAACTTATATAGGTGAATATTGGCACTCGTTGGCTGTCAAAATGCACTCGCAAGCTCGTGCATTTTCACAGCCAACGAGTGCCAATATTCACCAATATAAGTTCAATAACCCTATATTATTCATTACGTATTATCTAATAGATGCATATCCATATTGGCTCAGTGATGCTTTGTTTTCTATGATTTGGTTTTTAAAATAGTGTGCACACCCGTTTATAATATAATGGTTTATTATTTCATAATTCTAACTAGGCGAAACTAGTGTCCTTTATTATGATTTAAAGAAATAAAGATCCAAAGTTCGTACATGATATTTGCAACTCTGGCATTGGAGATGAGATGCATTATATTCCTATTTGTCCTGCTTTGAATGATATTAGGCGACATTATATGTCATAAACATTTCATACTAGACCTAATATTATCAAATTTCATAATGTATTTGCATTCAAAACTGAAAGATTACATCCCTCCGGGTTAAATGTATATACATGTAGTCTATTATTGTATTTAGTTATTATCAAGATTGTGATATACATTTATATGAATTATGCATGCGTGAATATTGTTTTTGAATGCTTGTTTAATTCATTCTCTATGTTGCGTTAACAGCGAATGAGAAAAATAAAAACTTGAAATTTGATTGACCTGTACAAAATTTGAATAATTACAGAACACGAGAGAACTTTTATCTACAGTCAATTTAAATTGTTCGTCGTATATTTTATGTATACTGATAAGTTGGGGACGGTAATTCGTATGAAAATATCAGTCCATGTATTGAAGGCTTAGAGGCCTGTTTTCTAATTATTACAAATTGACATTAACCCTTGTGTTTACTGAGAACATTGTAGTTATTATGCCATTTATTTGAAACTCAGTCTGAATTCATAACCATTCCCTTCTCTACCTGTGTCGCGTCCTCTTGAAAACATCCATTAAGTTTAAGTTTAAGTAATTTATTCTGATATTTTTGTCAACGTGTGAAGCACACAGACAAAGATGTGTCAAAGTTTTGAAGTAGGGAGTGGGGAATCTCAAAGAATCTTCATTTGTATTGTTCGGTTGAATTGACTTTGAAAGATAGATTTGAAAGAGATTAAAAGTCCTTCCTCCTTATCGAAATTCAGGCTTTATGAGTTTAAGAATGCCGAGAACCTCTTGACAAAAGTGAATATTTGGATAAGTATTCTTTTCAAGTAATAAACATGATTTACCCATCAGAGAAATCAACATGAAAATGACTCGTCTCGGGGTAACAGCGTTTGGTTATAACATCTTGTGTTGAGGGTATTATGAAATTATTTTAAATGCAACACATTTAGACCACGTGATAAAAATAACACATTAGGCGTTTAATCGTCAAACTTCGCTACAGAAAGCCCACACCCAACTTATCACAATCTAAACAAAAGTATCAACTAAACATAGTCATTTTGAAACTTGTTGTATAATTCACAAAATGACTATATAGATGCAACAATTAAAACATTATTTTTACAAACTTATTTATCTTACTGGATCTTCTAGTATTTGGGGGAGGGAGGGGGGGGGGGGGCTGAGGATATGATACGACTTCATATACATGTATAATCAAAATAATGTTTTGTATCTAAATCGTTCAGAACAATAGAGTATGGCCATTGATTGGTGCTCAGCACCTCTATATAACGTTACGTAGATTACACGATAAAGCGCAAGCCCTCACAAAGAAAGCTTTTCAAAGCGATGTCAAGCTAACATTTACACTTGCGATAACACTGATTTTAGACATTGATTTTTCAGAAATCCTTCTTAATCTGTTTGTTTGGTGATATTTCTTTACGACGGGATACACATTCAGACGATGGACATTTAGCTCTTATAATAATGGTTTTTAAGAGGTTCAAAATGGTGTACAGCGTAGGTAAATAGCCGGTGGAGATGTGAGTTATGAAAGGATATCAGAAGTGCATTTTCTTTACGATGTTTTGATGGCCGCCTAGACAATTCCAGATTGCGCATACATTATAAGGACAGGCCGCGACCTTAGAATGTCTCAATTGTCCGTCAAATGAAAATACGAGGGGATTAAAATCACACAAACCTTCAAAGTGAATCACAAAATCCTCTCTTGACAGTTAAAGGCATTTTAAATTACTGTGTTATACCTAACAATGGTTTCAAAACAACGTTTGAAAAGAATATCATGCATGCTTTTTTTTTGATAATGAGTGTTTTAAATCTTTTAAAGACAAAATAGGAAATTGAACCGATGCATAGTTTTGTAATACAGTACAAGAGCAAATCTCGAATGTTTGCCTGCGTTCTTCAGGAAGAAGAGAAAAACACAATGGAGATATTAACCAATAATTTCAGGGAAATTCTACTGTTCATCTATATCCTTAAGGATGTTTATCTTACTGTTTGAAAATCGAAAACTTTAAACTTTTCTTCATTCAGTTTTTAAAATGCATTTATAGCAAGTCGTAATCAGAGGGGGAAAGAGTTGAACTCCGAATCTGCAGATCGGCTATCGATTCAACCAGAGAATGAACCGGCTATTGGTAATGAAATTGAAAAGGACAATAAATATGACACTGATATTCATCTTTTCATATATGGTTCGAAAGGAAGTCGGCCATTATGGCGATGTGTTATTCATCCTTAATCTTTAAAATTCTAATTAACACAACCTTGTTCTCGATCTCGTAATTACTTTAAATTTTAGCCACTGGACTAGTATAGAATATATTTCGTTCTTCAATTAGAATACATATTCAAATACATACACTTTCATTTGAACGTAAAATCATCTTAGTATATTTTCAATATGATGTGTATTATCATGACATGAATAAGCGTCTTATACTTTAGTACTGAAGTGAGAACCGTTTTACTGATTTACTACGACGGAGTAGAAAGTGCTTACTTTCTATGGTTACTAATTTTCCACAAAGAATGTTGGAAACGGTTTTACTTGAGTTTCCAAATATTTTCTTTGTGTTCGATGTCATTAACTATGTGTTTTATGTCATGTAGGACAGGATCTAGCATTTCATGAAATAGTTAATCAAATAATCGATTTCTGAGAAACTCAGTATAAATGTACATTGTAGTATGATAATTCAGGCAAAGGTATTTCAGTGAATATGAAGACACACCTACCATCCGCCACTGGTAGATGTCCCTGCTGGACCCTGAGACGACTCATCCGCCTGCGTAGTGCATTGTATTCTGTGTCCAGGGCCGAAGTTGACCTCGTCAGTTGTTTCCCTGTCCGTGACATAGTAAAAAAAAAGAACCACTTTCTGGCATGTACTGTCCAGCGACGCAGATCCCAGGGGCTGTCAACTGGGATATGGTTAAACTTTTTCAGTTTAAGTTTTCTTTATCGGTCAGGCTTAAATGGGTTACCTCTCAGGAACTTTGCAATTTACAACTGAAAGAAAAATTTATCATGAACATTCTGTATGTAAAGCGGCTTCACGTTTAGTTATCCCAAGGAAGTGACCATATCTGTAATTTCCAAACCTAATTTTACGTTCAATTAGCTGTTTTGAAGATAAGGATTTTGTTCCCGCGAAAACAATGAAAACATAAACAGTTTGTGTGCGATAAAATTTTGTGGACAGCAAACGCACTGGCTATTTAAATAGGTATTCACTGCAGGTGAACATATATATTATCTTAACAACTTAATGAGCAACAGGAATGATTTTTTAAAAATGAGTGCAAAATTTCTTTGTCAGAAAAGTGCAGTAAGAAAAGGTCCGAAATATTTTTATTGAGTTTGTTTGCTTGCCGGTGACGTATTTGTGCAAAATACTTGTATTTCTGCAATGCGCGTTGAGAACTACTCGCTTTTTGAAAGAAATAATTTCATTCAGAGTAATTTAAGATTGCACTTAGATTTTTTTTTTTTTTAAATTTGTTTTAATCTAAAGCTTTACTGGTATTTCAGTATTATGCACCTCTCAAAACGCACATCCGACGAGAGTTGTTGATTGAAATATATTTACATTTTTAAACATCCTTAATTCAAATTTAGCTCTGTTTAAAAAAACAAACTTAAATTTGAAATATTTCAATCCCGTTTTCAAACCAATGTGCTATCTCATTCAATTAACTTAGGAGATAAATTTAATCGAAGAAAGATAAGTTTCCATTGCCATTACAGAACCCTTGACGTTAATTGAAAGTTCCTACTCGATAAAATTGCATTCGAGACTTCTTAAATCTCAAGAATCTGACACTAAAGTCATTGGTACATTAGTTCGCAATTCTTGAAATTCAAACTTTCTTCAAATATTTGAAAAGCAATGTTCACTAAATATCCTCAACTTACCTTTCTGATTTAATCCTTTAATGTGTCTGAGAGGGTACACCTTGCTTTGATATGAAATCCTACCCCAGTCCAAGACGTTTGGTCTTTACTGCCGTCCTATCGCTGTTGTTCTCTTCCACTGTTAAGACTTGTACTCTATCAATTCAAGGCTGCTATCGCTGTGGTCGACGTCATCCATCTGCATTGGGTTATCTACTAATATGGGTATGATAACATTGGTTCTTATATAGGCGAGAAAGTGCGTAACTCTCTTCATTGTCGCTTGCGCGTTTTCTTTCATAAACAACTCTTACTTGAAATTGTATACCGAGACATGTGAATTGTGAAATGGGTGCAAGATATCGGGTTACCCCCCAGGGTCAATTAATTAAAAAGGTTTACGTGATTACTGACTTTAAACAAAAAACACAAGTTACTGCTTATTCATCAAAACAATTTCTGATGTCAATACAATAGATATAACCGAACTATTACTGCTTCCACTGCGCAGACAATGACTATCACTTTCTATTATTTGTTGTTGTCTTTGGTTTGTTTGTTTTTTTCGTGATTTTTTTTTTGGGGGGTTATCTTTTGTTTTATCTTCCTTTTTTTTTTTTGGTTTTGGTTTTGGTTCTATAGAAGACCCTGTGTAAACAAATGGTGAAAGAAAATATTTTTCACCAAAATATTTGTAGAATTGCAATGCATATATGAAGAATTGCATTCTTATGACATTTATCAATTCTGTATTCTTTTAAATGCTCAGACAATATAGGCATCCAAACTTTTAGTGTACGTATTTTTTTTGGTTTTTATTGTTTGTTTTTTTTTATTTTTTACAATAGGCATAGAGGAAGATGATTTTGTTTTCTTTGACAAAAATTAACAATTACCATTGGAACCTTATATCTGTATAGTCACATTTATAGCTTGATATCATGTGAGCACAGTTTTATAGCTTGGTATCATGTGAGCACTGCTTCATAGCTTGATATCATGTGAGCACAGCTTTACAGCTTGATATCCTTTGCTATTGATTAGAGGAGTCAATATTCGTGTGATACATTTAAAGTAAGTTGAGTGCAATGCTGGTTTTGAAATGACATGTGGAAGATGTCATGAGAGATTTCACGAGTGTCCTTTATATCACTTCAATGTAAGTTACACAGACAAAGCTTCTTCTAGAGGCTTTGAGGGGGTTTGGGTTGGGAGGGGGATTGTAATCTTTGTAAAATTATTCTAAAATCATAAGTTAGAAAAGGGCATTTTGGAATAAAATAAAAAACCTAAAATAATAAACCAACAAAGGAATGTATCATAATGAACTAGTAATCATGATGGTGTTATTTTGAGCAAAAACAATGCTGTTTTTTTTTTCTCAATAAAATAGAGATAATGCGAATAAAGGCGAGTGCACTTGTTACAACATCCTACACACGTAGACTACTTCGTCATCACCACCATTACAAAATGGCCGTCGGTGACTGATCACTCATTTCAGTCTTTTTAACCAATTAATGACACCCAACGTAGTCGTGATCAAGCGAGTTAAACGATTATGACCAATTACCGACTTTCGTTAAGCGTCAATTTATCCATTTTTTCCCACAAACGCGTTCTTTCTATCCCTGTTTTTGTATAGGTATACCACCTTTATATTGACAACCTAGCTCAAGCATAAGGAAAGATTGGAAAACAAATCTAGTTTTTACATGGAGGAATAATAGAATACGTCTCGGTTTCTCTCGCGGTAATTTCACTTCTGTCACATAGACGTTAGAAAATGACCTCTGTCAACTCTTTGTTACACTAATCAAAGTGCATACTTGATTTGCAGTTTCTTTCGCCCGATCAAAAAAAAAAAAAGAGATGGGCTGTCAACTATTGGCAGGTTTGCATTGTCATTTCCTTTTAAATGCGACATGGCTTTTGTATTAAAAATATCTAAAATCTGGTCCAAATATCCATTTCAGCAAGGGAAAATATACTACTTCTTACAGAGCGTAAATTCTTACTTCTACTGAACATGTACATGCTTAATTATGTGAGAAAAAGAGATGGGTGTTGAAAATTAATATGCTTCCATTGTCTTGTATTGTTTGAGGAGCATGTGTTGCATTTTGAATAACATATCAAAACGAAACATTGCATAGTTTCAGTGTGTCACTTGTTCACAGTTTCTCTATTGTTGGTATTTTTTATGAAGAGAGGAAATGTGTAAAATATTTTGTAATTATTTGAAATATGAAATACTTTCATATTCTTTTTTTAAAGGATTTGATCGGAATATGATTGCAGTATATCGACAATGTTTTATCTATTAACAATACTCATTTTCATTCATATGTCGATTTGCTTATTCCCAATGAACTAAATATAAAAGACACCACAGTCTTCCACGTCTGCTTCATACTTAGATATTTAATTGAACATAAACGTTAACGGTAAACTAACAACACAACTTTATGACAAAGGGGATTATTTCAGCTTCTCCATCGTCAACTTCCCATATTTATGTAGCAATATTCCATTGACAACTATATATATGGTGTTTATATCTCTCACCTGATTCGATACGTAAGAGGTTGTTCTGCGTTAGATTAGTTTTTAAATTGAGGCAGGCTTCTGACAAACAATCTTATGTTACAGGGGTGTCAACAGTCTCGTTTAAAAGTCAGCAATCCGCAAATCCAATTATTGTTATTACGACCTTATCAACCTGACATTAAGTTGAATGCTGTCTGACATGTTTCTACCGATTGTTAGGCCGTTTCTTTATATTGATTCTGACTACGGATTACTCCGTTTACCTGACCAAGAGATAGGTCTCACGGCGGGTGTGACTAGTCTACAGGCACCTGATCCCATGTCTGGTGTGTCCAAGTGTCCGTGTTTGCTCTACTCTTCATTTTGAATTCTTTATAGGAATTTTAAGATTGATCACTGTTCGTTATCTTTACTTTTTCATATTATCAAAAATTGGTACTCTCCCACAGAACTACGTGTATCTGGTTTGGTAGTTGAATAGGCACGGTTGATACAGACATCCTTCACCTTTGGGGGGGGGGGGCATGAAAATAACAGATTCCTGTCCATACATGCATTTTATGGGTCAAGTCCAAGGGATATATATCAGAAAAGGAGAGAATAGTACACAACTGACAGTAACGAGGTTCGAACCAGGGACTCTTGGATCTTCAGTCAGCTGCTTTACCAAGTAACGGCTGACCTACAAGTACCGACGCGGATCAAACCGATATGACCACGTTACGCCTTTCGTTGACCAGAAATATTTTCATATCAACCTAATCAAATTAGATGATTTGGATATGCTGTTGTCAGCGAATCCAGACTATGTAATCCTAGTTTGGGTTAAACTAACCAATACATATCTTGCAACAAATCAATCTCATGGGAATAATGGATTATATGATATTCAAAATATAACACTATGTCTTCCTCCAGGGAATTTAGACATGAATTACACAGAAATGTTAAAAAATGTTGTACATACTGCAGTGACGATTGCCAAAACCCTTACGAGGGGTGTTTCCAGGAATAAAGTCATCTGTGCATTTCTTCAGGGAAATCGTGTTGTGCGAACTCAAGAACGGTCACAGATAAGTTCCATAAAAAACGTTATTCTAAACAAAATTAAAGAACTATTGCAAAATTCACTGCCCGGAAACAGTACTTCAGTACCTCCGACTTTTACATGATAATGCATCCACTCCCAAGGCACGCATTGTATTCAGAGAAGGTTTACAGTCTCCAATATCCCCCGTATCCACAAGATGTGGCCCCCTGCAACAATGTTTTGTTTCCCAAACTCAAATAACGTCTACCTGGAAGGAGATGTAATTCGAAAAATGCCTTTGGATCTGATGTCTATCAGTATCTGAAGTATCCCCATTGAAGAGAATGGTCTGTGCTTCCAAACGTGCGATTGGCGGCTCAGATGGCGTATTCATGAAGATGGAGAGTATTTTGAAGGGCAGGTCAAAATGATCAAAACCTTTGTAGTATAGAAGCAATGCAAGTGAGATCGAAATAATTATATATTCATTTTCATCGATATGTCGATTCGATCTACCCCATGAACACGAAATAAAGGCACCACAGGAAATTCCATATCTATTTCATGTTTTTATGTTTAACTGAAAATCGACGTGAACGGAAAACTCAACCTTATGATTAACAAGATGACTTCAGTTCTCCATCAACTTCCCATATTTATGTAGTAATATTCAATTATCATCTATATATGGTGTTTATGTTTCCCAACATAGTTTGATCCGCAAGATCATGTTCTGCGTATGATCAATTATCAAATAGGGACAGGCTACTGACAAATAAGGTTATGTTATAGGGGTTCAACTGTCTCATTTAAAGTAAGCATTTTTGCAAATACTATGATCTTTATAATGATATTATTTGCAAATAAGACATATCATTATGTCTAATTCTGTCTGATGTGTTTCATACCAGTTGTTGAGCCGTTCTTTGTATACTAATTTTGACAACGGATTGCTTCGTTTACTTGATCAAGTTAGAGTGCGCACAACGGGGTTGACCAGTGAACAGGAGATATTACTTCTTTTAGACACCTGATCCTATTCAAGTGTTTCCAGTGGCCGGTGTTCTCAATTTTTGTATTCTTATGGGGTTTATTAGATTGATTACCGATCTTTATCTTCACCTTTTTCATGTACAAAGGTATTATAACCAACATTTCTTAAGTAGGAAAACATACTGTTCCAATTAGAAATAAATTATTTTGATATCACATGTATGCCTATAAGTAAAAATTGATGAGACACGAAACAAACATCAGATGACAGAAAGAGAGAAAGGTTGTTGCAGGCTGAAAAGACTTGCAGTGATATGAGAAAGGCTTCAACCGAAACATAGGTCTGAAAATACCTGAGACGAAGTGAGGAAGGTGTCAACGAACATGCAAGGATGGAAATACCTGAGGCGAAGTGAACTTGAAAAGCCCTACAACGGAAGGGGAAAGGTTGCTGCTAACACACAAGGCTGAGAAGCATTGGGGCGAATTGGTGGAATGTTGTTACTGACACACAAGGTTGGAATTACTGGAGGAAGGTTTGCTAGTGGTAAACGATGCTTTTACAGCCTGAGGCGAGTGAGGAAGATTGTTACAGCCATACAAGGCTGGATGAACCTGATTGTTAGCTTTATGCGTTACAATGTATATGTCTCTGGGCACGAAGATTTTATAAGTAATTATATAGATTAAAACCAGGAAGAATGGTTTTAGAATAATATATAGGAACACATAATATATATGCTTTTATTATAACAATTTCACTGATCTGTTGAAATATTGATATCAGTGTACAGATAACAAAGTGATAGCTATAACTATTGTAAAAAAAAAAAACGTACATAGAATAGTAAGTTAATGTGCTGAAACATGAACATTTACATGTCTATTATAGATTTTGAAAGTGGCACACTGTTGTATTGTCATTGGGTATATATTCCTCCTAGCTAGACAGCACATAAAATAGACCACTGTTTTCCAGATAGTTCTGATTTAATGATACTGAATTTTCTTAAAGTACATGCAAATGTTTTATCGAGAGAGCTAGTGGTATTAATGTCCTATTTTTGTCCCATATATACCAAATTCAAAATCAATTGATCGCTAATGGTTGTTACGTAATATTTGTCTAATTATTACGTCACAAATTATTTGTATCTAACACAGATAAGATAAACTTATAATGGTAATTTCATAATAGAAATATTTTTAGGGCAAAATCACATCCTTGTTGCTACTTATTCGTGCGTACCAGTGAAACAGACTTCCTTTTTAATTCAGAGAAATTATATTGTTTTATTACAATAATAATATTCCTTACCGTCCATTGCTGAATTCAACATGGAAGTAGAATGATATGAATCGTGTCACATACCAATGTAAAGATCTTAACGTTAGGAAGTAAGAATTGACCATGTTAACACTGTACCACGGTCTCTTATTGACACATTAATCAAAGTTTAACATGGCCATGTGCCCCATGGTTGGGAAAAAATTGAGTACACTGAATTAGACTGTATACTGTAGAGGTACCCAGCAAGTGCTCCGGGAATGTGTCGAATTCAGTTAGTGTCCCAAACACCAAAAAAAAAACCAAAAAAAAAACCAGAGTCTGAAAGGGACCTCTCAGAGAATCCAACTAGTTCAATAGGTGTATTTAAAAAAAAGAGTTATTAACCTAGTAGTTGATCGGAAACATTATATCGAAATAGCTTCCTAACGGGGGCGTGGACTCATTGAATGTAGTTCATTTCACACATACATTGAAAGGTTGTGCAGGGTTATATGCAGACAAAGTGCCGTAATCAACACCCCGCAGTGAATACTGCGATCAGTAATGGTGGCGGATAGTGTTATCTATTGTAAAATAACAGTTTACTGCATTGTAATATGTTTCTTAATGCAATGACATACTAGCCTTGTATCAGATACTATGTCAATTAATGATTTATCTTGTAGTTGACATATATAATTATCTAGTTTCTTAATTTGGGAATGTTATGCATATATACCTGATTTTATTCTAACATATTGATTATATTTGTTCTTATGTATATAATGCCTGAATAATTGACAAAACAATCAATGAGAGTAAGAATATTGACTGTTTTAAAACTATATTACCCTCAGGTCATCTTCTGAAGTCAAGGGTTTCTGATCCGCTCCTATGTGGGATAGGGCGGAGCGGATTGGATCAGAAAGACTTAATGACTTTAGAAGATGCCTACAGGTATGAAACTATTTATTTTTAAAAGGAAATATTTCAAAATTGTTTGAGATATATTGGATCTGCGTCCTTGGTTTCTCAATAAGACAGTAAAATATAATTATCATATCTGTGAGTAATGTAAAGTATTCAGGCTAAACAGTAATATATTTGTTTAAAGAACTATATTTGATAACAGTTGTATTTGGACCCTTTATATCGACTTAGTTTTACTTTATTTAGATCTTGTCCAGTACAGATTCACATATTTATAGTACATACGATAAAAAGGGAAGTACTTCTCAATTTTACTCAAAATTTGACCAGTCGATGTTTTCTTGAAGACAAACTGCATTAAAAAGAGCCATTATATATAAGTACAAAAACTAGCAGGAACACATATCTTCATAATGTCATAATTCCTAATGTACCAAGCTTCTATTTATGCCCTCATAGGAATATCAACTGCTTTGAAGTAGAGTCTTCAGACGTATTATCCCACAACATATACGAGAAGCGGTGTAAATCAAATGTGGATTCTACAAAATTCCAAAGAACGTTTTCAAAAATCAACAGGAGTATGACTTTTCTGCACTTTACACGACCAATCCCCACGAAAAATTGAAGACTGACCTTTTGGAAATCCTGAACAGCAGCTTTTCCCAATAAAACGGAACACAGAAATATTTGTATGTTGTGATCAGTCATTCAAAAATTACATTGTAAAACAGCATTCTGATTCCATGCACAAATACTCTGACGTTGATATTAGAAATATTCTGACTTCCTCATTGACAATGTGTACGTGGTCGTTGTTGACCAAGTGTTCCAACAGTCTGTTGAAATTTCCTTGGGTGCGAATTGTTCTCCTTTCTTAGCTGACCTGTTTTTATAATTTAATGAAGCAAAATTTATTGAAAAGCTTCTACATCAGAAGAATACATTTCTTGTTGTGGCCTTCAATTCAACATTTAGATATATCAACGATGTTTTATCTATTAACCATCTTCATTTTCATTCATATGTTGATTCGATATATACAAGTGAACTCGAAATAAAAGGCAACACAGAGTCTTCATGTCTGCTTTATATTTAGATATTATCAAATACCGATGTTAATGGCAAACTGACAACCCAACTTCATGACAAATGGGATGACTCCGGCTTCTCCATCATCAACTTCCCATATTCATGTAGCAATATTCCATTATCACCTGCACATGTGTATATGTCTCTCAACTGATTCGAATCACGAGAGCATGGTATGTATATATGGTCAATTCCTGAATCAGGGCGAATAAGTTGATTTTACACGAGTTCTGGGGGTTTCAACAGTATTTTTAAGTCAGTGTTTCGTAAATTCTATGGTCGTTTTAATGATAGTATTTGCAAATACAACCTGTCATTAGGTCGAATGATGTCTGGCGTGTTTCTTGCACAATATTGTAAGAACGTTCTTTACATACTGTTTTGGCTATGGATAACTCCGTTTACCTGATCAAGATAGAGGGCTTACGGCGGGTGTGCCCGGTCAACATGGGATGCTTTCTCCACTTAGACACGTGATCCCACCTCTGGTGTGTCCAGTGGTCCGTGTTTGCCCTACTCTTAATTTTGCATTCTTTATGAGATTGATCGCTGTTCGTTATCTTCACTTTCATATGTCATTTCTAGTTTAATTGCATCAAGATTCTCGCTCAAAATACAATGTACTCTTGATTGTGGAGGAAAATACAACTGCTGACAGAGTCTTTATTTTAATCATATTTAGTTCTTTTGATTGATTTAATGAGAAACTGACCTTGATTATTGTTTTAAAAAACACACACACAAGTACTCCCACTCAGTTATAAACAAAAACGGGACATTAGTATTTCTGCTGAAAGTAAACACACTATGAATAAATATTGCAGTGCAAAAGTTGAACAGGCATTGACTAGCGTAACTAGTTCTGGTAACACCCATGTATTAAATACTTTGTAAAGTCGTGAATTGGGACGATTTTCATTACAAAATGCGAGAGAAATCTGATACGTACGTCAACATATTTCTTGCTTTTGTTTTGTGACCTTGCAATTGTGTTTATGAAATTTGTTTTAACATTTAGATGTGCACCCAAGCAACCACGGGTCTATTGAATAATTTGTCCAATCTCTGGAATCCGATAGAAGCCTATGTTTATACTCAGTAGGTTTTCCATATTTTCATTTCATTCTGTGTCGATTGGTGAACGAGTATTTTTTTTTCTTTCGTGAATTTCATTAAATTTCAATCCACACTGCATGGACATTGCCCTAGATGAAGAATAGCAAAAGGGCTACTGGTTATATCGCTCATCTGAGTCGTGTGCGGGTGTGTTTGTCCTCGATTTGACTTAAATCAGCAACACAGGCGTGTGTTTAAATAGTAACTTTATCAGTATCCGAAAACATATCTATATTTCAATCAGTGCCTCGTTATTCAAAAGAAGAGATTTATTGTATCACAAAAATCCTGAAGCATTATGTAAGATGATATCTGTGATACTTAGGCTTGCATTCTGTCCTTTGTCTTATTGTAATCAGACAGAGGCGCAGGATGTAAGAGGAGCGTTCACACGTTATCGTCACCCTAGTATACACGTGGTTTAACACAATATAAATGAAGAATCGCGTATACATGTATATGTTGATATCATATTTATACCATAACTACAGGACGAGTTTATACCGTTGTCACATGTAATATATAGGACACGGATTTACATAAGTACTCGTACTTGTTTCCGGATCCTATTTTACTTACAGTATGTTTGTACTATCAATTAATAAATGTAGTTTAAACCAATAGTAAATTTGAATTAACATTTAAGATAGTTCCTGAGAAAATACCTTCCTATATCATATAAAATGTGAAACATGCAGGCAAACATTTACCTTCCTATATCATATAAAATGTGAAACATGCAGGCAAACATTTACCTTCCTATATCATATAAAATGTGAAACATGCAGGCAAACATTTACCTTCCTATATCATATAAAATGTGAAACATGCAGGCAAACATTTACCTTCCTATATCATATAAAATGTGAAACATGCAGGCAAACATTTACGCTGTTCTATCTAGGTGTTATTCATTTTAAAAGTAAATAAATATTTTTGGTCGATTTTACATACATGTACAAAATACATGCACATCGTCAGCGA